>NW_004797347.1:1407639-1410747 GCF_000002075.1 Aplysia californica
GAACTCTCGCAATAAATAGACATAAAATCACGAGACCGGAAGCCGGAAACCGTTCGGAGAAATAAAGATCGGCACTATTTCTCCGAACGTTCGACCACGAGAGCCCCCAAGTATGAGAGTGAGTACGTTCTAAGAAGGTTATAGATTTTCGAGTTGTAGACACGACTCTGTGTCCACTCAGCAGCAGACTCCTCGGACATCATCAGTCATCAGTAGTGTGTAGATCTAGATTTAGATCTAGAATCTAGATTCTAGATCTAGATATATCTAGTTGAGAGTGTAGTGTAGTGTCATCACAGCGAGTTGAGAAAGCCGAGCCAACAATCATTAACAATGGCAATCACGAATCTGCAAATTTAACTCCGGTTGCTAAAGGGCGCTTACCCATCAGAGTGCCGACCCACAAAACTCACCATAATTTACGTGCAAACATCAGCTCCGGCCAAAATTTGAGTAGGCCTAAGTCTTGGTCTCAAAATAACACAAACAAATCACGTGAAAACAACACAAACTGGAACGCCCCTTCTGCCTTCTTCCTTCCGTTTCGTAAGTTTCGTTTCGTTTCGTCCCAGCACCTCTTCCTGTCTGCAGCTTTTTCTGTCTGAGCTCTCTTGTGCGGAGAAATAAGTTTGTTTATCTTTCGCTCGCTCCCTCACTTCTGCTGGACAGCTGAGTTGTTTATTTTTGTTTTGAATTCTTATCGAGGGGAGAGTTTGATATCCGACCTTTGTCAAAGTCCTGCCCGTATTCCCCAAAATGCCTCGGGGCTTGAGAAAAAAGACCAAGCAGTATGTTCTCGATCAATTTCAGGTGTGTATAGATCTCTAGATCTAGATCTAAATCTAGATCTAGAGTGATTGGACCCCATACAAACCAGTAGTGGGTGTACCCATGCTTAAACAATCTTAGAGAGACTCCTGAGCTCAGAGCATGCATCCTTGACCTTTGGTCCTTAAAATCAACCTCTGTGAGAAATGTTTCCTGTGTGCCAGGCTTCTTTCTTTTCATTCGCATTTTTTATGAATATTTAATTATGAAGTCTTCATGACACCAGGATGTGCCCGCATATGAACCACCTGCCCTTACACGAACCACCTGCAGTCCTCATATGAACCACACCTCATGTAATCTTGTTTTGAAAATGCTGTTTTTGTCATTTTATATGTATGTTTCTTTCAGTGACCAAAAGAACCGTTTTGGTACCTAATAAATAGCCAGCTTTTTAATTTGGACCTGATTTCGAGTGTGATAAGACAAAAATAAATGTCTCTCCTCATGACTGGCATCATACTTTGCAAGCAGGCCTCTATTGACAGTGTAAAGAAAGGCATTCTTCAAGATGTTATGATTGCCCACTGTCCTTATAAGTGTCCAGGCTATTTGTAACCTCAGCAAGGGACAAGTAAACTAATAAACCTACACAACAATATACAGACAAAAACAGTGGGGAAAATACGAAGGTGTGCTTTCACCAGACCACTAGATCTAGGCCTGAATTTATTTTTGTTGAAGAGAACAAAAAAGGCAATGTCAATGAGTGAGCAAATACATCATGTATGCTACTGAAAATATGGAGAAACAAAATGTTCCATCAATTGCAATAAGTAACCATTCATACATGATAAAGGAATGAATATTATAAACAAAATATGTAACACGAACAAGAAACTTGGCACAGTACTGCATTACTAAATTACAAAGAACCTTTACAGAAAAAACAAGAGTATGAAACACTTTGCAACTCCTCCTCTGTCTTTTCAAGCACACTGTCATCCTTCGCACACACAACATGAAACCATCTGCCACATTCACAATACACCCAAAGATCATTTCCATTACTGCCACACGCATTCAAACTTCCACATCCTGCACAAATATTGTCCATGTCATTGTCGTCGTCAGTGTCATGCAAACTGATGTGGTCGTCTGTCTCAGTTTCAGAGTCTACCTGAGTGTTGATTGGTCGTCTGCCTTTCTTTGCCATCTTCTCTTTTCTCTCATTTTGCTTTTTTACCTTTTCCTTTTCTTTTCTTTCTTGTTCTTCTCTTTTCTTTTTTTGTTGTTCTTTTTTCTTTTCCTCTCTTTCTCTTTTCTTTTTTTCTTTTTCTTCTAGATTTTTCAATCGCTTTTCTTCTCTGTCTTTCTTTTTCTTTTCTTTTTCTTCTTCTTCATCTCTCTTCTTTTTTTCTAAGTTCTCTTTAAAAATTTTAAACTCGTCAGAGGACACCATCTTAGGTGGGTCAATGACTGTCCGTTTATTCCTGCCCCAGCGAGCTGGAAGAGGAAGGCTGTCAAAAGTTGGTCTGTGGGCAGTCTTGTCTTTGTTAGTGTCAGTCAGTCCAGTCGCCAGTTGGGTCTGTATAAGGCCATATAACTTTGAAAAAAGCTGCTGCTCTGGCTCGTCTGTCGTCTTGTCAAGGTCATAGCAGGTCAGGTAGTGTACCAGGCCACTGCTTCCTGCTCGGGCTGTCAAAAGTAGCAGTCTGTCAAAGGCAGTCTGGACAGTTATGTTATGGTCATGGGAGGCTACGGATGGTCCAACGTCAGTGTCTGTTGTTGTTTCAGTCTGGTTAATTTCGGTTCGCTCCATCTCCATTGGCTCCTCAGTCACTGTCGTTTCGTTCTCATTTTCTATTGTCAGTTCGTCAGTCTGTAATGTCATCGTCGGTTCGCTCTCATGTTCTGCATCTGCCATCGTCAGTTCGTTTGTCTGTACCGGTAGTGTCATTGTCGGTTCATTCGTCAGTTCTGCCATTGTCGGTTCGTACGTCTGTTCTGTCACTGTTGGTCCATTTGTCTCGGCTGTCACTGTAGAGTCGACTGTCTGCACTGTCTGGAACAGCCTGTGAGGTGCCAGTTTAGTCCTGTCAAAGCGATCAGGGTTCCAGGGGCAGATGCCAGAAGCCCTGAACCCACTTACCAGAACATCCCCATCATGTCCCCGCCTTTCCCAAGCTCTCTTGAAAACTTTGGCGAAATGTTGTTTTGACAACGTGTCCGAGTTGTCCTCCTGGTACTTCATCACTTTCTCATACTACGCTCGTTTGAGGTTTTTAAAGCTGGTCAGATCCAGCGGTTGAATGATATGGCTTGAATGGCTGGGCAGTT
>NW_004797347.1:1410847-1445826 GCF_000002075.1 Aplysia californica
AAACTTTGAAAAAAGCTGCTGCTCTGGCTCGTCTGTCGTCTTGTCAAGGTCATAGCAGGTCAGGTAGTGTACCAGGCCACTGCTTCCTGCTCGGGCTGTCAAAAGTAGCAGTCTGTCAAAGGCAGTCTGGACAGTTATGTTATGGTCATGGGAGGCTACGGATGGTCCAACGTCAGTGTCTGTTGTTGTTTCAGTCTGATTAATTTCGGTTCGCTCCACCTCCATTGGCTCCTCAGTCACTGTCGTTTCGTTCTTATTTTCTATTGTCTGTTCGTCAGTCTGTAATGTCATCGTCGGTTCGCTCTCATGTTCTGCATCTGCCATCGTCAGTTCGTTTGCCTGTACCGGTAGTGTCATTGTCGGTTCATTCGTCAGTTCTGCCATTGTCGGTTCGTACGTCTGGAACAGCCTGTGAGGTGCCAGTTTGGTCCTGTCAAAGCGATCAGGTTTCCAGGGGCAGATGCCAGAAGCCCTGAACCCGCTTACCAGAATATCCCCATCATGTCCCCGCCTTTCCCAAGCTCTCTTGAAAACTTTGGCGAAATGTTGTTTTGACAACGTGTCCGAGTTGTCCTCCTGGTACTTCATCACTTTCTCATACTACGCTCGTTTGAGGTTTTTAAAGCTGGTCAGATCCAGCGGTTGAATGATATGGCTTGAATGGCTGGGCAGTTGATACAGAATGATGCCATGAGACCGGCAAATCTCATGGATCTCCAGGGTCAGGTGAGTGCTGTGGCCATCAGCAAAGAGTATGACAGGTTTCTGGAGATGTGCGACAGCAGGACAGAAAGCAGACTCCATCCACCTGGCGAAAATCTCACTGTCTATCCACCCATTACCTGACTTGGCCATATGAGCCTCCTCCTCAAAGCCCTCGAGAGGGTCGTAGGTGAAGCGCTGGCCAGGGAAGATAAGAAGGGGAGCTTGGAGCTCCCCCAGGGCGTTGCCGCAAACGAGAACTGTTACCTGTTTGTGTGTGTCGTTGGTCACCTGGTTGACTCGTTTGTCTGTTTTTGCCGCCAACACTTTCTTCACCCCTCCTCCCAGCTGAAACCCTGACTCGTCACAGTTGAAGAGTCTCTCAGGGCATTCCAACACATAGGGTCTATCTGACTGATGTCCTCTTTTGCCTTCTGGAACCAGGCGACAATCTTGTACTCGCTGACAGCAGCCCTCAGTGAGCCAAGTGCCTGGGGAGTCCGAAGGCTGAGCTTGTTCTCATGACGCTTACGAAACAGACGGTACCACTTCTCCCCAGGCATGTTGTCCTTGAAGACAGTGGTCTCTGCCTTACTGTTCAGGCATTTCTGGACAGTTGACAGCAGCTGCTCCTTTGTCCGCCCGAATCCCCGCCTTGACGACTCTGTCAGCCACTCAGTGAGTCGATTCTCTTTTTCGCGGCTAAGTACTGTCCTGTCAATCTAACGAAAGAGAAAAATAAACAACCAATTAAAATTAGTCACACTTTCATTTTCTTGAACTGTACTGAACTCTGGACCTATAGAAAGAACCAATATATTAGTATTGTTAAAAATTTCACTAAAATATCCTGTACCACTTTAGGATGGACCTGAAAAAATGAGGACAAACAATTGGCACGAAAATGTAGCCCTGTAACATAAACCTGTGGGCTCCTGACTCTTTGTGCAGCCTTTCTACTGCTACTCCTCGGCTCTTTCTTACTGCTGTCTTTCAGCCACACCCCTGATCTTATGGTGGGTAAGATCTAACACACAGCCGTCTCGGATAACGGCAACAAATCTCGGAGGGCACCTGTGCAAGGTGCACATCATGTTAAAAGTCCATTGGCGGTCTAAAATCGATTAACATTTTGTCTGAATTGTTTTTTAGTTTGTGTGTTTGTTTCTTTATCATGTTTTGTTTTGTTTGGGGTTTTATTTTGGTCCTCTTTTTATCTTGCTGTAGTTGGAGTTTTCTTTAGGGGGAGTGGGGGGGGGGGGGGGCTATAGTTATACTAGATAAACCCAAGGGCTGCAACACTGATGGCACACACAGAGAAAAACCTGGTTAACTGGAACAATATACCAATTTTTGTAATGGTTTCGACGTGCCAGATTGACAACTACAAATTTGGTGGTATGGATCACCTTTAATGTGTCTAGAAACTAGAAAATGACTCAGGTTCTCGTGATTTGATCATGTGGATACGTAGCACTACATGAGCTTAAATACTAAATCTTGGCCTAAATAGATTGTATTCTTTCACTTTATGATTTTGCCTTTCTCTATAGCCACATTCATTTCTTTACAGCTATCTTCAAAAAGAGGAATCTGGGGAGTATTTTCGGTTTGTAATAGGAAAGGAGACGCCCACGAAAGCAACACAACGAGATGTGGTGTTGACACCTTGGAAATGGAAAAGGAATAAACAATTTAAATTATTCAGCAAAAATATGACTTTCTGTTTCTTCATTTATGTCACATTTGTAGGAAATCACATAATACTATGGATCGACATGACTGTGGATTATTGGTATTAATTACAAACTTGCCCATCTTACTGTAAGAGTTCGCAAATTGTTTTAAGGTTCGAGTTTTTTCGTCTCGTCAGTGAGTTATTGAATTTAGTATTCTTTTTAACTTATTTTTGTTGTTGATGAAAGTATGTGTAACTAATATTTAATTTCAGTCTGTTCTCTCTCTCTCTCTCCCTCTCTCTCTCTCTCTCTCTCTCTCTCTCTCTCTCTCTCTCTCTCTCTCTCTCTCTCTCTCTCTCTCTCTTTCTCTCACTCCTCTCTCTCGATGTTTGTGACAGTGTAGTTTAAGGCCTTGTGTGTCTCATATTAACTGCATATATGAGTAGATAAAGCAAAAAATAGTGTGTGTGTGTGTGTGTGTGTGTGTGTGTGTGTGTGTGTGTGTGTGTGTGTGTGCACGTACGCGGGTGTATATGGGTGTATGTGTGTATGTGTGTATGTGTGTGGGTGTATATGTGTGTATGTGTGTGTATGTGTATGTGTATGTGTGTATGTGTGTGCGTATGTGTGTGTGTAGTAAGGATGTGAGTATACAACGAAGAGAGCGTTTTTTGTTTGTTTGGAGGGGGACAGGATGGTGATGGGGATAAAGGGGAAGGGGTGGGAGAGGGGATCGATATGAATGGCAGCCGGCCAGTTCTACACACAACGAGCCGCCCCTGCTTAGCAGACATTGCTTCTCCAAAAATGAGGGTATCTTGGGGGCTTACACGTTTTGAAGGGTAAGGTCTCCGTAAAGAACTTAAAGGGAATGAATACCATTCCTGGTCCGTTCTGGCGAGAGGTCCTTACAAAATGGTTACAGTATGCTGACAACTGTTCACATGATATTCCATTAAGGAGTGACCCTCGTTTTAATAATACTCATATAAAATATAGGAATTAACTAATCGTTCTTCCTTCCTCTGTAAAAATAGGAATAATAGCAGGACATGACATAACGGTCGGAAGGCGAGTTTTGAATCTAGATGAATATACACAAAGATTTGGCTAGACCACAACATATTAATAAATGCAATAAAAACTGTCCCAGGTATCACACCTTCCAATCTCCGGAGACTATGGGCACACCCCTCTCGATAATAATAAGGAGTTTTCATGCCCCAACCTTTAATACCTTGGTCGTCATTTTACACAAAGGTCATGGGAGACTTTTTTACAGATTTTATTCCCTTGAGTTTAGGACTCGAAATTTTCGCAGTTCAGAGCGATTGGACTAATTGGGGAAGGGGGGGGGGGGGGGGGGGGGGGGGGGGGCTATAGTTATACTAGATAAACCCAAGGGCTGCAACACTGATGGCACACACAGAGAAAAACCTGGTTAACTGGAACAATATACCAATTTTTGTAATGGTTTCGACGTGCCAGATTGACAACTACAAATTTGGTGGTATGGATCACCTTTAATGTGTCTAGAAACTAGAAAATGACTCAGGTTCTCGTGATTTGATCATGTGGATACGTAGCACTACATGAGCTTAAATACTAAATCTTGGCCTAAATAGATTGTATTCTTTCACTTTATGATTTTGCCTTTCTCTATAGCCACATTCATTTCTTTACAGCTATCTTCAAAAAGAGGAATCTGGGGAGTATTTTCGGTTTGTAATAGGAAAGGAGACGCCCACGAAAGCAACACAACGAGATGTGGTGTTGACACCTTGGAAATGGAAAAGGAATAAACAATTTAAATTATTCAGCAAAAATATGACTTTCTGTTTCTTCATTTATGTCACATTTGTAGGAAATCACATAATACTATGGATCGACATGACTGTGGATTATTGGTATTAATTACAAACTTGCCCATCTTACTGTAAGAGTTCGCAAATTGTTTTAAGGTTCGAGTTTTTTCGTCTCGTCAGTGAGTTATTGAATTTAGTATTCTTTTTAACTTATTTTTGTTGTTGATGAAAGTATGTGTAACTAATATTTAATTTCAGTCTGTTCTCTCTCTCTCTCTCCCTCTCTCTCTCTCTCTCTCTCTCTCTCTCTCTCTCTCTCTCTCTCTCTCTCTCTCTCTCTCTCTCTCTCTTTTTCTCTCTCTCTCTCTCTCGATGTTTGTGACATTGTGTTTTACGGCCTTGTGTGCCTCATATTAACTGCATATATGACGTAGATAAAGGGCAAAATAGTGTGTGTGTGTGTGTGTGTGTGTGTGTGTGTGTGTGTGTGTGTGTGTGTGTGTGCACGTACGCGGGTGTATATGGGTGTATGTGTGTATGTGTGTATGTGTGTGGGTGTATATGTGTGTATGTGTGTGTATGTGTATGTGTATGTGTGTATGTGTGTGCGTATGTGTGTGTGTAGTAAGGATGTGAGTATACAACGAAGAGAGCGTTTTTTGTTTGTTTGGAGGGGGACAGGATGGTGATGGGGATAAAGGGGAAGGGGTGGGAGAGGGGATCGATATGAATGGCAGCCGGCCAGTTCTACACACAACGAGCCGCCCCTGCTTAGCAGACATTGCTTCTCCAAAAATGAGGGTATCTTGGGGGCTTACACGTTTTGAAGGGTAAGGTCTCCGTAAAGAACTTAAAGGGAATGAATACCATTCCTGGTCCGTTCTGGCGAGAGGTCCTTACAAAATGGTTACAGTATGCTGACAACTGTTCACATGATATTCCATTAAGGAGTGACCCTCGTTTTAATAATACTCATATAAAATATAGGAATTAACTAATCGTTCTTCCTTCCTCTGTAAAAATAGGAATAATAGCAGGACATGACATAACGGTCGGAAGGCGAGTTTTGAATCTAGATGAATATACACAAAGATTTGGCTAGACCACAACATATTAATAAATGCAATAAAAACTGTCCCAGGTATCACACCTTCCAATCTCCGGAGACTATGGGCACACCCCTCTCGATAATAATAAGGAGTTTTCATGCCCCAACCTTTAATACCTTGGTCGTCATTTTACACAAAGGTCATGGGAGACTTTTTTACAGATTTTATTCCCTTGAGTTTAGGACTCGAAATTTTCGCAGTTCAGAGCGATTGGCTAATTGGGGAAGGGGGGGGGGGGAGTGAGAGTGAGGGGAGCTTTTATTTTCACTTTCAGAACATGATAAAAAAAAGAGACTACAATCCTGTCACATCATGTCAGTGTGTGTGAAGAACGACTAGAGTAGTGTAAGTATTTTATTATAAATTATTTACTTCATTTACCCCAAAGAGGTGTAGATAAGGCGCTAAATATTTCGGCACACAAAAGATCACGAGTCTGATTAGATTCTGATATAATCCCTCCCACTGAACCCCTTCTGTATTAACTCAGGTGTTCTGAACTGTCCTCAACTATCTTTCGCTCACGCTCATTCCAGCAAGCACTCAAAAATACAATGTCAATAATGGGGAAACGTTGCACACCCGTATTATAGCTAGTTTTGGAGTGCTCAACAGATCAGACGTTACCTTAATAATAAATAATGGATTGCATTTATATAGCGCATATCCACTTATACAGTGCTCTATGCGCTTAACATGATACATATTATGGATTTACAAATCAATTTTAAAGGTACATAGTGTTATATACTCGTGCAAACACATATTCACTCACGCACGCACCACACGCACATACATACACACATACACACATACGTACATATGCGCATACGCACAAACAAACTCACAACGATCTACAGCTTGGATGGATTCTGTCTAATCGAAATATGATGAAAATAGAAATGCTTTTAGTTTCTTCTTTAAAATTTCTAGATTTTCTGCTTCTCTGATAGTTTTTGGAAGCCTATTCCAAACAAGTGGGGCAAAATATGAAAAGAGCGTTGGCCATATTATTTGTAATTTATTTTAGGCTTAACAAGGGTTGTTTTGTCACTTGTGATCTGAGCGTTCTAGGAGGCACATAGGGTGTTAAAAGCTGTTTTAGATAGTCTGGTGATAAATCATTGAAGCACTTGTAGCAAGTTAAACAGATTTTATATATGATACGCTCTTTCACTGGGAGCCAGTGTAATGCTTTTAAAATAGGAGTCACATGATCATGCTTTAGTTTTTTTAGTAATTATTTTGGCAGCAATATTTTGTACTCTTTGTAGTTGTTGTAACAGTTCATCAGGTACACCAGCCAGTAAGGAATTGCAATAATCAATCCTTGACAATATAAGTGATGTTATTAAAGTTTTGGTGACACCAACAGATAGATATTTTCTAATGCTCCCTATTTTCTTCAGCTGGAGATATAGATTTTTTACAAAGATTGGATACATGGTATTTCATTGACATATCTTGATCTAGCACCACACCTAAATTTTTTATTTTAGTTTGGGCTGATATTTCGTGGCCATTGATGTTAATTCTGATATTGTCGATTTCATTGCATGCGCTGCTACGAAGAAATAATATTTCGGTCTGACCCTCATTTAATTTTAATTTATTCTTGAACATCCATTTTCTTATATCATTGATACATCTGGCGATTCTATCTATGAGATTGTGTACATTGTCAGTTGTAGTGAATCCATACAGATGTGTATCGTCTGCATAAAGATGGTAATTGAGGGCATATAAATAAATTATTGATGACAGACTTTGCATGTACATTGTAAAGATGACTTTTCCAATCTCTCTAGTAAAATTTCGTGGTCGATGGTATCGAACGCCGCTGACAAATCAAGCAGAACCAAAACACAGACTTTTTTAATTATCGATTTCATTTAAAACATCTGATGATACTTTTAAAAGAGCGGTTTCCGTACTGTGGTGCCTTTTATAAGCAGATTGAAAAGGTTCTTCCATGTCATTGGCCTTTAGATGTTGTTGAACTTGACACCAAACGATTTTCTCCATGATTTTTGATAAAAAGTTAAGATTGGAAACTGGCCTAAAATTTCTCATGTCGTTTTCATCAAGACCTTGTTTTTTAAGTAAAGGTTTTACAATGGCTTGTTTGAAAAGATCAGGTACGATTCCAGTGGTGGGTGACATATTAATAAAACGAGTAACATATGGTGCGAGATCTTCGATGCACGTAACTAACAATGAAGTGGGTATTGGGTCTAAGTCGCATGTTTTAGCGGGGGACTCTTTGATATACTTAATGACATCTTTCTCTGATACCACTTTAAATTCACTCAATGTTGATTTGTTCACAATTGCAAGATTTTCATCAACAACTATATTTGTATTTACATCTAACATACCAGAGTCTAAATCAGTTCTTATTCTTTCAATTTTATCATTGAAAAAGTGCAGAAAATTACAACAAATTTCTTTATCAGTTCCAGGTGGAAACCGTGTACAATTCTCCCTTCCCAATAATTGATCAGATAATCGAAAAAGTTCCTTGCAGGAGTTTACATTTTGAAATTTGTTAAGATAGAATTGTCTCTTGTTGTTTTCAATCAGGGTGTTGACGTTGTTACGTTCAGTTGCCAAAATCTGTTTGTGGACGTAGAGGTCTGTCTTTCTAAGCTGTCTCTCCGCTTTCCTTCGTTGTTTTTTGGCCTCTTTGATCTCGAGAGTAAACCACGGAGATGCTGGTCTCGGGGAGAATTTACGAGTGACTACGGGAGCATGTTTGTCCAATGCATTGCGCAGAACTGAAGAGAATTGATCTGCAGAGGGGTCAGGCGTAGAGCTGAGAACGAAGTTTATTTCCGATTAAAAAGATGAGACATCGAGTTGTTTCATGTTACGAAACTGAACACATTTTGATACAGTGTTTGGTTTACTGAGGTTCAAATCAGCTACAAGTAATAGGTGGTCCGAGATACCTTTGTCTGTGACCTCTATGTTCTTGAAAAGAGGTACATTATTCGGCGTGATGATCAGATCAAGTGTATGTCCATGCTTTTGCGTTGGCAGAGAAATATGTTGAATAAGATCGTGCTGTTCTAGAATAGACATAAACTTTCTTGTATTTGCACATGTTTGGTTGTCGTAGTGTATGTTCAGATCTCCACAGATCATAAATGGTTGACCTTTCTTCCTTAAACAACACACGAGTTGGTTGAATTCTATGTAAAACGTTTCTAAATTCACAACATTCTTTATGCTCTTTGGAGGGCGATAGAGATATATAATTGTACGATTGTATTTGTTATCAGTCACAAAGTTTATGGAAGCAGCTTCAAACGATGTGCATGGTGTTGCTAGCCATTCCTTGGTTTTATGTGGTGATGCGGTGGAGCGAAAAATAAAGGCTATGCCTTCCCCTTCTCTGTTCTTTCGTGGAAAAGATTTTATCTCATAGCGTGGTGGACATATTGCGACTCATACGTGTTCATCACCTTCTTTACGTAACCAAGCTTCTGTTATACACAAAATGTCTATGTTAAGCTCTACGATGGTGTCATTAATCATTACTGTCTTATTTCTACAAGACTGGGCGTTTCTACAACAGAAGCGGTAGTACGCAACTCCTTCTTGTACGATGTTTCTACACTCAACTCTAATAAGGTTGTTATTGTTCACATTTTTATTTGTAGCCACTGAAAAGAAAACTCCATTGTTTTTGCTTCTGTGTTTACTTCTAGTGACACAGTCATAGTGGGGAAACTCGGGCTCTGAGTACACATTTTCAACACGCTGGGTTATTACAACTTGAATAGTGACATAGTGCGACGTTTTCGCCTCCCCCTTCTTGCTGTCCGTCGGGTCTCACTACGGCGGGGTGAGGTGGACGGGGCGGGGTCTTGTCTTGGAGTGAGTGCTAATATGCCGAAATCAGCACACTTGTCAGTAACGTAAAACGGTGGGGTAACCCGGCTGTTCAGTCCGATAGTTCGTAGTTGCACACATGTTTACACGCTTTTGTTTACCTTTGGCTGGTGTTTTTGTTGTTGTTGTTGTTGTTGTTGTTGTTGTTGTTGCAACTCATGGTGAAAAACGAGGATTAGAAATGTCCAGTAGAAGGCAATGAGCTCCAACATGACGACGAAATTAGCGAATTGCCGGCCAGATCTAGTAGCGAATTTCATGATATTGATATCGAAAGATGCTTTGGAAATTCCTGAATAAGCACGTATAGAAAATAATCCAAGTTGTAGCGAAAATATATCCAAAATCGACAAAAAACCACAGAGCAGAGTGGAGCGCCTGCTAAGCGCTCAACACACTCACTCCTTATTCATTTACTTTTTTTTGGTAAGTGTTTTGCGGCGCTCGCAACTGATTAAGGTCATTTGAGCGCACGGGACACATTAAACTTTTTTTCAGTTGGTAGGAAATTTTGAATTATTTTCCCGGGTGGCGGCCGAAGCCTACTCGTATCGATTTTAGACCACTAAGGGATCTTTAATGTGCGCAACTTGCACATGGGTCCTCCGAGATTTTTCGCCCTTGTCCGAGAAGGATAGGTGCAGATCTTACCTACCAGAAGATCAGGGATGTGGCTGAAAGAAAGCAGTAAGAAGGAGCCAAGGTGTAGCAGTAGAAAGGCTGCAGAAAGAGTCAGGAGTCCAGAGTAGGAGGCAAAGAAGGTGAGGGGGTGGGGCAGAAAGAGGAGACGAAAGCAGATGACAGATTGAACCTCGCTGGAGAGCAGGAAAGGAGGTGAAAAGAGACTTTTTTAGGTAGAAAGTTTTTCCGTAGCAACCCGTATTCGAACCCGGGATCTTTGAATGAGAGGCCAACTCCTTAACCTCTAGGCCACGAGAGCCCCCCCCCCCCCCCCATTTATTACTATTACTTTGTGTCTTGTTTTTGTTGGCAGGGTAAAAAAATGTTACCTAAAAAATATTCATTACTGTTACTATTATTTTTATTTTATTAAAAAAAAAAAGTATTTTACAGGTAGCTTGCAGAGTTGAACTGGGGAAGGCTGTACTGTCAGGAACCATAAGGGGGAGGGGGGGGGGCTTGCCCCCTGGTAAAGTGGTTTCCTTGTATTGGGATGACTCCACTCGCCCAGGGGCGGTGAGTCGTCCAACAGGTCAACCTGCAAGTCATGGGGCTTATTATTTTCGATAAGCAATCCGGTTGAAAATAATCCGTGAGATAAAATTAAAGTATACTACACAGGGTATGTCCGACTTAAATCAACGTAAGTGCACACACATTAAGAAAAGATTAAACATACGGATGCAGACACAAAAAACACAACCCCCTTACTAGAAAAAAATGTTTCTCTATCTGTTCCCCTCTACCAAAAGTTCTTCGCCCTGTAGTTTAGGTACTAATACTGACAAAGTCACCACCATAGTATGAGACTTCGTGCAAACTTTCCGAACTTTCGTTGACGCTGTAAAGATGATTCCTCTAGGGAGCGGGACAGAAGGTGTCCACTTCGTGACTCGAAAGAGCTGAGGAATATAGGACTAACATGATCTAAATAATTAACTACTAACCAGTTGTTGTAACCATCTCCAGTTGGGGCTATGGCAACACTTAGATGTGTAACTTACCAATGCACATTGTACGAGTGAAGAAACATTATTTATCTATTTATTCATTTATTTATTCATTCCCCCATGATCAGACCTCGTAAGTGGCAGAGAGATAATTTTTCAGGAGAAAGAAAAAACTGATTTATTTTAAAGCAGCGTTGTCAAACCTCTTCAATTTCGCCTAAAACCACTGAAAACAATGACACTAAAAGATGGTTGACAACATTTTAGAAATACGTATTGAATTTCTTATGTAATGACGCTTACGAGGTATGTTTACACTACCGTGGTTGTGATCAGACCTTGTTAGTGACGACTATTGCCGTTTACGAGTTTTAATCACGGTGAAATGTTGGTAAAGTGCACACTCATAAATGACAATATGTTCGTACGACAGGAGAACCGGCCTCTGCAGATGGTGGCCAGAACACCTTAGTGAGATCAGGGAGGTTAGAGTTTGATCCCCAGATGGGTTATCATTAAAACCATATAATTTGCAATCTCTTGGCTGCCTCACCCTGCACTGGAGACAAGATAAGTGCCAGGATTGGTTGCCCTTTGCCCGAATAACGAGGCTGGATGATGCGTGTAAATTGTCTGACGCTTCATGTGCATGTTCAGAAATGCATTTTCTTATTTACTCATTTTAGAAAGAAACTCCTTAGAGAATTTTGAGTTTAAATTTAAAAACAAAAGATTAAGTTACTTGTCAGTAATGTCAAATTAAAGAATAAAAATCATGCTCATGGGAGACCTTTGGCACCAGGCAAAGATCTCCAAAGTCACACAAACACACACACACACACACAAACACACACACACACACACACACAACACACACAAACACACACACAAATAAAAACACACACAAATAGACAAAGAAACACACACATACGAGGATAAGTCTTAGTAAAATTATGATGAAACAGATGAGATTGAATAGAGTGCTATTTGTAATGGCGTATACATTGTGAATAAAATACTTCCTGGGGTGTCTTCTCAACGTGTGTTAGAACAGCATTTCTATTATGGAAGAAAATAGATAATCACTGTTTCACAATTGGCTTTAGTTTGAAGTCAGTGATTCATAAAGCAAACTGGCTGACAATTCTCACTCCCCTTTATGTCAAAGGTAGCATCTGAAATCCTTTGTCACCAAGTTTTGCACCGACAATTTAGTTTCGTAATAAAGCGATGGAGCTTGTAGAAAAGGCACCAAGAGGGCAGACTAAAGATCCATGGAGATTACACAAATTTTTATCGTTGCTTGCTTCAGCCAGTTTCTTATTGTTGCCTTTTTAAGCTTGAGCTTGAGACTTTCCTTCACTGATACGTTTCCAAATCTCATCACCGACTTTTTCGCACTTATGGCCACACACAAGTCTCACTGACGCGTTAACAGACACATTATTTTGTTCCTGGGGAATGCCCCTGAATTCCGAGATGGCCAAAGGCGTTTTTTTCTGATGACAAAGGGCAACATATTTCTGTGAAGTTTGATAATGCAATTGAAAACTGGCTCTACATACAACTTTCCTCCTTTGTTTTCGACCATAATGAGAACCCAATTTGGAGAGTTTTGCAAAGAAATCTTCTATAAAAAATGTTCTCTGCGAGGGTGCTTTCTTGTAGTGAGGGTTGTCTCTTGCGGCAGTGTCTGGGTAACGCTCTGTACCGGCAGTTTCATTGTTGACAGAAGTGTCCCCATTCACGACAAAGTTCCTAATTCATCAATCACCAAGAGCTGTTGCCCTGGGATGATACAGGCTTTTGCAAACATAGAAGTTCTGGCGTTCTTTTTCCAAAAGATATTCAACATCCATTTCATGTCTAGAGATGTCCAGGACTCTCTTCCGTTCGGGCGTTTAATGTTTGCTGCTTTTCCTTCTCAGTACAGGGGCCAGATATGATTGAGAACTTTCTGTCTGTCACAGTCAGAAAGTTCTTTGCGCTTCAATCCTGCTCTCTTGCATTCACATGACCGTTTCATTTCTCTGGCGGGTTTGTGTTTATATTTTCGGACGTATGCCTGGCCTTGCCGGCATAAAGCCATTCGTTAGTAATTCTGCTTTCGTTCTGCTGGAACTTTCTTCCACTGTAATTTTTGTTTATTTTTGTCTGATTTTCCACATGAAATGGTTCGAAAGACATAATATTGTTGAGGTGGATCCGTCTTAGAATGCCACGTTGCTTCCACAATCAGTGGCATATGAGCAGACAGATCAGGGTAATCTGACCAGAAATGTAATGAAGGTCGACCTCGAATGAGACATAAGGCGACTGAACATACAGATTTCAGAAGTGAGGTTTCAGAACTAATGCAGCCTCGGCATTGGAAAGGCCTGGGTCAGAGGTGAGTGACACATTATGGAGTAATCACATTGGACAACGGTTTGAAACAGGTAGAGTAGATAGTTCAGGATTGACCATAAGGGGCACAGATGGATGCAGTGAAGTAGATGTCACAAGTGAAGCAGATTCGACAACAGTTGACAAGTCGTCGATTGTCACTTATGCAAAACGTGTAGGAACGGGAAAACATGATGAATCAGGTACAAAATGTAGAGATAAGGGTTGCATTGTCCACTTCTAAGCGCCAATGACTCGTCTCGAATCACCACGCTCCGTTGTGTTCAAAGCTCGTGAGCGACTAGATAGCGCTTACGAGTTCTGATCACAACCACGTTTGTGGAGGGGTGGACTTACAAGTTTTGTTTACTTGCGATAAAAGACATTTTTATGCAGTTTTTTTCACATAAACCTTCTGTTGGCGTGTGCACCGTAATCATTAGAAAGTGACGGTGTGAAAAAGTCAGTTTCGCAAAATTTGTCACTTACGAGGTCTGATCACGATATGTAAAACATTTTCCTATGTGTTTACTCTAAGACTAACAGCTAATTTCAAAATCCAAAAAGCTACACAGTTTGTTGTTATTCATCATCATCATCATCATCATCCGGTGCCAGATCTGCGACAGACATCGGCGACCATGGTTCTTCATTCATTCCTTTGCTCGGATGTTCTCAAAAAGCTACACTTCCCTGATCTTTCCCTGTTACCCATTTGTTTAGGTACGCTAAGTATTGTGTTCTGGGCCTACCCCTGCCTCGCTTGCCCTCAATTTTGCCAGTGAGAGCTAGATTTTCAAGACCCTTATGTCTATACAGGTGTCCCAAAACTGTATTTATTGTTTTTAACTTTGAGCATCCCACGTGGGTTTTATCAAGCACTACCTCGTTTGATTTTTTTTCCTTCCACGACACTCTTAGCAGTCTCCTAAGAAACCACATTTCTGTAGCTTCTATTTTATTTTCACTGTCTTTAGTGATTGTCCAGCTTTCACAGATTCACAGCCATATAGAAGGGGTTTTCTATTTTTCAGGATTGGGCTCATTTTACTGAAACTTGCCTTAGCCATTGTAATTTTCCGTTTTATTTCTGTGGAATATTTGGCATCAGATTTTATCTTATATATGTTGTTATTATTACACACAACAGCGCCAGATTATAGAATGGGGCAGGGCAAAAAAGAAAAAGAAAACAAAGCAAAAACCCCACTTCGACCGTTGTAACAGATCTTACCAGGAAGACACAGCAACATATTGCATGCCTGACCAAAAAATCAAACAATACATAGTCAGTCTCGATGATTAACAGAGAATACCGGTATACGAGAAGCCTTTCTGTGAGGTGACGATTATAATGCTCACTAAACAGTTACAAATCAACCAAAGTACTGCATAATAGAGTACCGTACGCCGAGCAATCGAAACTGACGACGTTGTTGAAAAGAGATTTGAGGACGTGAGCACGGAAATAAAAGATGAGCTGATTTCGATAGCCGAAAGCCATCCAGATTCCACTTCCTGGAACCCCCCCCCCCCCCAGGTCTTCGCATGGCTTTGCCATACTCATCTCGCGTTTGCGCTGTGTCTACTTTGAACAAAATTTAAGAGAGAGAGAGAGAGAGAGAGAGAGAGAAAGAGAGAGAGAGAGAGAGAGAGAGAGAGAGAGAGAGAGAGAGAGAGAGAGAGAGAGAGAGAGGTATCCCTTTACCTGCGACAGGGCAATTAAATGAGGTTTTAAGCAAAACATATTATTGTGCTGCACTCGTGGGATCTGCCAAAAGTGAAAAACCTCCATTGCCATTATGTCTTAGGCCTACATAGGTGCAGGCTCGAATGTAAGATTAATTTTTTTCCTCAACAAGTCACTGAACTCTGGTCAGGCTAGATCAAGTAAAGTTGTTGGTAGGCCTAGCCTAAGTCAGGCTGCTCTTCCTTTCTTTTTCAAACCGCGAAATAAAACTAGAGTCAAGAGTGCTTTCCTCTACATTTACTTCAGCGGTTTGAATGTTTTCAGAAGTTCTATTCTTCTTCCGTCCCGCCATTGACATAGTTTGGTGGTTAAACTTGGTGATCTGTGAGTGATTAAGACTCACTCGCTCATAGAAATAGTCTCCCAGCGTAACTCGGCGAATGTTCATTCTGGGTGGTGTCACACTTTGTGGAAGGTCTGATAGAACCTATATGGCCCTCCAGTTGTCCTGTGTCTAGCTAAACGTTGTTGGGAAGACGTTGAAGTTGAGAAGAGGCTTTCGCTTGGCTCAGTAAGTAGTCTATATTATAGTGATTAGTTTAGAACACTATTCCATAATTATTATGTAGTCTAATATAGTTTAAAGAACAGCCGTCTACCATGATAATAATGTGGAGTCCATTTTCGCACTGCTACCCATAGCTCACTTTATGAAACTCCTTTTTGTATGGACAACCAAGTCTCAGGAGATCGTTCAAAGATTAGGAATGCTTTATTACAATGTACTCAAGTCTCAGGAGATCGTTCAGAGATTAGGAATGCTTTATTACATTGTACTCAAGTCTCAGGAGATCGTTCAGAGATTAGGAATGCTTTATTACAATGTACTCATATTTTTGTTGAAATAGTTTTTACAACGAATTGTTTAAGAAACAAACACGTTTGTCACTTCTGTACGAAAGTTTTAGTGCACCATAACATTTGTCACAAGAAAAGAAACTTCTCACTGGCAAGAAGTCCCAACTTTGTGAGCCACAAATAACCTTGGTCCTCTAGCAAAGGAATTAGATAAAAATTGCAAGGGTTATGAAGATCTCCTAAGTGTAATTTGAATTATTCATCTCTACATGAAAATTACCAGCCATCACAACTGAAAACAATTAACACAAAAGACACAGCAGCAAGACACTCAAAGACAAGACACTGAATGCAAATTGAAAATGTTGAAAGATTTAAGGTAGAAGAAGAGAACGATTAGATTTAGATATCTCGGTCAGTTATATTGGCCTAGATCTAGATCTAGATCTAGAGATCTATCTACTGTAAACTTATTTCTCACTCAGCAAAAGTCAAATGATGGGACCCATGAAAGACAGAAAGTAGATTTGATACCACTATAAATAAGATTGTTAAATTTGTGGAGCTTGTTTTTGACAGCCAGGTTGTTCTTGAGGGAGGGGCAAGGCAAGGCAAGCCGGTCACTTCACAGCCCCCCAGGATGTTTACATGTCCAAGGCCGGCCGTGTCCAGCAGCAACAAAGGCTTTTGGAGAGCAAAGTAAAACTGTCTGTCTTGGCGAAATGTTTTTGATGAACTGGCAGAAAGTGTTGTTCGCGGAAATGATTGAAAATAGTGTTGTGTGCATGTGTGGGTGTACTCTTGTTCGGTACATGCTATTGCTTTTTAGTAATATTGTCAGTCCAATGCTTTGATATGTTGAGTAATACGTTTTTCTTTTTAGTAATTCATTAATTTAGAACTAGCCAGTGGCATAAATCTACCGTCCTTATCTCCCCTTCTTCTTTTTGTTTGTTACTCTCTTGTATTACCTCTAATCTTCAGGCGCTCAAATTGACCTTATGCAGTTGCCAGCGCCGACGTAAAACCTCTACTAAAACTTCAAATGATATAACGCATTTCTCTCACATCCAATGTTTGTCTTTGTGGGAAGAGTGCAATCAGTGGTTGTATGCAGGCAGACAGTAGACAATGAAACAGCAGAAGTCACAACACTTCCACTGGTGGGGAAGGACGCCACTGATGCAGCAGACAGGGGTGGCCGGCCAGTACTGCAGTATCTATTCGGAGACGGAGATAGACCAATCAAAGTGCTTTGTGCCTCTACATCAAGTTAAAAAATGGGGGAGGGGGGTTGTTTACAAGGGGGCACCCCCCCCCCCCCGTTTAACCCATAACGAGATATTTTGCAGTTAGGTTTGATATTTTCTTGAAAATAATTGATTTGAGAACGTTTTATTGGCTATATGTGTAATCTGCAGCAAACAATACGAAGGTTGACCACCCCCACCCCCCAAAGGTGTGCTTCTGTGTGCGGGAGTGCGTCTCCGAATAGTTCCTGGGTGCTCGCCGGAGACGTCTCCGAATATCTTTTGCCGGCCAGTACACAGTACACCCAACTGAGTGGTGAGGAAGGAGACCTTTCATTCTCCACATGCAGGAAATTGGTTTGATGTTTTACTAGGTGCACACTCATTCTCACACGTCCTGTCTCTTTCACGTACATCTTCACACGTTGATAAATGATCACAAGCATAATGTGAGGCAAAGCATGAGAGGAAACTTACATCTTTTTTCCCCCTGTCGGGCAATTTTTATCAATTTTTTTCATTTTAAGGTAAACACCTTACCTGCCAATTTAAAAGCATATTTCTATTCGCATGTGACTGAAAAAAAATCAAAGACACACACATTTTTTATATGTAAGTTTGTAAGTTTTCAAGCACACTCAAGCTCTGTAAGTCCCCAAACTTTGGCATTCATATTATCTCTCTAATTCTACATCTGATATCACATGAGTCATGTCTCTTTCAATCACAAATATGTCGAATTCTATTCAAGATAGAACAGTATATTTTTATCAAAAGAATGCTGAGTGGGCAAGTTTGAGATTATATTTCTATTCTCTAGATCTATATTAATTCCAAATGGCCAAGAATTGACAAGCGTGAAATTTCACTGTGTCGTGATGCATAAAATAAATGATCACTAAAATACATGTACAATAACTAATCACTAGATTACGTAATCAGTATGTTGATAGTAATCCCATGGTTTTCTGATAGTACATGCATGCTTTAAAGGTCATAGAAATAAATACCTATATTACAAAATGATTAAGATGGTTCAATGATAAAAATGACCTTCTGCATCTTACCATTCACCTTTTGGGACATATTTTGCGTTAATAAAAAATTATGTCAAACTTAAACAACATCCCAGCAATCAGAATCGAACTCGGGTCTCCTGCGTGCGACATCGAAGCGTGTAACCGCTACAGCACAGACACCGGTAACTATAGTGAAGTCCACTGAAACCCGAAATCTGCGGGATCGCCAGATTTTCGTCTTTTTAGCATCAAGTTGTTCCTGAAAGTATGGTTGTATGTAGGGTCACTGATACTGGGCGAAATCCAGATTGATTGTGCAATTTCCACTGTCTTAAAAAAATAAAAGCTCTGGTCATATTCCGGCACTAAGTCTTCAGCCACTCTTGATCAATTGCTTTCAGTTCCTTTTAGAATGTCCTATTTCAAAGAATAAAAAATCTCTCCTCCCTAATTTGTCAATATTCGTAGTTCTGAACTTTGCAGTGGATCTCAAAGGTATTCAGAGAACCCCGCAGGCGTATGGGAACACAGTCTTTGTAGTCATTTTGAAGTTGATCATGAGCAGTGTTTTCCTTTTCTCTTCCAGCTAATTTCTCTAGTCCAAATTTAAATCGAAGATTGTCTTCAGGTCAATGATAAAGAGATGATATTAATATTGTACGTTTGAACTATTTCTTCATAGTGTCTTTCATTAGGAAATCGTAGAGTAGAGCCTCTGGTTGGTCCTATGTTTTTGCTAATTGCTACAGTGTGTGTGTAAACGTGGTCTTACTCTATGAGGGCAAATCAAGACAGTGGGTGGTTGGAGGGTACCACTGGTAGGTCCAATTCTGTCAGTATTGTTCTCTTTACTCAACAACTTAAGTTTTCGTCATATTGAATTCTGTTTAGGAACTGTCAATAGAAGGCCAACAGTGAGTCGATAGTGCCGTAAGATACTTACTCAAACAAGCAAAAGAAACCAGCCAACAGATTTCAAATCCTGTTGTGAAACCACAGTTAGGAATTACATGACAATGTTAATGTGTGACCAGTTGTTGATATGCTTCTTGTCGGCTCAAACAAAACACGTCCTTACTTACAGCATTGTTTTTTTTCTTTTGACAACAAAGGTGTCAAGAGTGTATGGACTGTATACATCAATTATTTTTCTTCTGTATAGCTTTCTTTTCTTTCGTTCTGTATACATCAATTATTTTTCTTCTGTATAGCTTTCTTTTCTTTCGTTCTTTATGGGACTGAAAAGTATTTGCCACTGTGGTATAACTATACCTGCTTTTTTGTGTTTAACAGCAGTGCTGATTAAATTGAAGAATAATTTTAATAAGGGCTCCATATTCCAATTTTTCGATGCTCATATGACCTTATGCAGTTGCGAGCGCCGTAAAACTTCTACTACGAGTAAAACTAAAAACAATCCAATAAAAAAAGTGGTGTAGACATGGGCATAGTATAATACAGGATCCAGGAATCTTACCAGTGCGATGGGCTGATAGGATTAGTTGAGATAAGCTGTGCACCATTTGAAACTACACACTGTTCTGTTTTACAATGAGTAGAAAACATGAAGGAGCCGTTCCTCGTTTGGAAATTATTGGTTTGTGATGGACGTTCTCAGGGAAGCAATTATGACCTGACTATATGTAGGAATATACCACAGTCTATAGGCCTACGGTACCTATTCTATCTTGAAATCAAAGCGGTTGTTTGGACTGATATTGATTTGCTGAGATGAGCTGTGGTATATATCCTAAAAGCTAATGCAGTGGCAAAATCTGAGCATAATGTGTTAGAATAGTCTCATTGGTAGAGCTGTCCAAGAGGAATTCCCCACCCCCCTCCACACACACAAATACCCCCCCCCCAACCACACACGCACCCCATCCATTGACACCGTAAGACTTGTTTTTGAGCCGATAGAAGCATCCGACTGGTTAGAGTGACTTCATTATTGTTGTACTTGGCCTGATTTCATCTTACGTGCCGTTCATTTAGCCTCAACATTGAATGTTCCATGCTTAGAGTACAACAGAGCATCATACTTCCTTTCACTAGAAAGCCATCCCAATTTTTATTTTAGGTTTGTTTTATTAACACTTGAAATCCACCTAAAGGCATCTGACATGGACAGTGTGTTTTGAGATAAAAAGTGGCACAAGGAACACAGAGCAGGTGGTTGTCAAAGCTAGGGAAAAGTAAGACTGATAATCGCTACCGTAGAGTAAGAAAAAAGACATAGGGCCGCTTAGAGACTTCGTCTGTCACTGTCAGCTTTTTCAAAAAAATAAATTTTTCTGTTTTCTGAAGGCATCATTTCTGACTCCGAGGCTGAAGTGTAATGACCCTCCACCTCTTGCAGTGGCGAGCTGCCGTTGCACATTCTACTATATCCTGGCCACTTGATCGATCGTGCTCTCACAAATGTTGAACTGCGATGCTGCTGACTCCACTTGTGCTTAACAACTCTTTAAACTCATTAGCCTGGGGATTCAAAAGCTGCAAGCGTTTCATTAGTTCCAAATCCAAACCTAAATTTAATTCTCACTAGTGTTGCGAGCACCGCAAAACTCCCAAATAGTTCTATATATCGATACAGAACCCATCTTTGCATCTCTGGATTTTTCTGAGAAAAATAGTTTCCACAAAAGATCTTTTCAAAGGACTGCGCTGGCATCAATTTTGTAGCGGTTATGTGCTTAACTGTCGAAGTCGATAGTGCCGTAAAACAACTCAAATATACACACAGAAGACATGAGTTTTGATTCTTAGGTCGGTAAAAATTTAAATTATGAGTATCATTGCTGGGTTGTTATATTCCCTCTCAACGACAGATACGATCAAAATCGAAGTGCCTTTGAATTGATCTTAAAATAATGTTTATTAGTGTGCAAAATACCTTTTAGAGCCTTGCAAATTATTATGCCTTATGACTGGGTGTCGTTTTTGGCACTCAAAGTCTGCTGATGCTCTCTGGACAGTCTTAACATTCTGGACAGCTTTCACCCACTTTTTTCATTTCTTTAGTATGTAGTGTAAATATAATATATATAATTTGTATAGCGCTCAAACCCCCATTAAAGTTCACAGGCTCTGAACGCTTTACAAATACAGTATACAATCAAGAGAGGCGAGGATGAGGAGGAGAGATTTGAGGTAGAGGAAGAGAAGGCGATGAGGTGGAGAGATTTGAGGTAGAGGAGGAGAAGGCGATGAGGTGGAGAGATTTGAGGTAGAGGAGGAGAAGGCGGATGAGGTGGAGAGATTTGAGGTAGAGGAGGAGAAGGCGATGAGGTGGAGAGATTTGAGGTAGAGGAGAGGAAGGCGATGAGGTGGAGAGATTTGAGGTAGAGGAGAGGAAGGCGATGAGGTGGAGAGATTTGAGGTAGAGGAGGAAGGCGATGAGGTGGAGAGATTTGAGGTAGAGGAGGAAGGCGATGAGGTGGAGAGATTTGAGGTAGAGGAGGAGAAGGCGATGAGGTGGAGAGATTTGAGGTAGAGGAGAGGAAGGCGATGAGGTGGAGAGATTTGAGGTAGAGGAGAGGAAGGCGATGAGGTGGAGAGATTTGAGGTAGAGGAGAGGAAGGCGATGAGGTGGAGAGATTTGAGGTAGAGGAGGAAGGCGATGAGGTGGAGAGATTTGAGGTAGAGGAGGAAGGCGATGAGGTGGAGAGATTTGAGGTAGAGGAGGAGAAGGCGATGAGGTGGAGAGATTTGAGGGGGGAGGGGGGGGGGAGAGGTCTGTCCCCGTCACTTCTTCCCCAGTGAGTTGCCACCCAATCAGGGACGGCAGCCTCGGAACCCCCTCTGCCTCCGTGACAAAGCGAGGGCTTTCAAAAGTTTCTGATTCAAGCGATGCCTTGGCACTTGGTACGTCACACTGCGGCCTAAATAGAGCCATGTAAGGTCAATGCTCAAGTTACATGTATAGTCGGCCACATGATACAATGTCACAAGACCTAAAGCAAAATTTTCTGTAGAGAGAAAAAACTGTTTCATTCTTTAAAAAATTACATATACACTTCGAAACTAGTAATGAACGCATTATTGAGTTGTTGGGACGAATTATGTGAAAAAGTGTTTTTGTAATGAGATAACTGACTAGCCACACATTGTTCGATCCCATTGTGTACTAAGCTCTCGCGCATTGCGTGGTTTGCTAGAAGACAAAATAATCGTACAGCTTTCTTCTCGGTATTATTGATAGCTTGTAGTAGACCCTGTAAAGGATATAACTTAAAAGACAAGAAACAGAACAGGTTCTATCTAGTAGAGAAACTGTTTACCAGTTTTATTACAAATATCGTCAAACTACTTCACTTTTGACAATTGTTAGCATATATATATATACAAAAAGTATCAAAATGACGACATACTCGAAGTATTGCTGGAAATACAGTTATTGTTAATTGTGTGCGTAATAATACTTCGAAAAATACGTGTTTCATTTCGCTATCCGTTTTATTGCAATGGGAACGTATTTTTATTCATCACGTACACGCACACATATACATGCACACAGACACACACACAGACACACACACAGGCTCACGCACACACAGGCACATTGCACACACACACACTCCTGCACACAGTTAAATATATATTTCAAAATACTTTAACAAAGCAGTGCATAAAAAGCATGGGTCTCTGAGCGAGAATTACTGATTTCAGCCCATGTAAATGTTGATAGAGATCTACATCTTCTTTGTAAGTGTGGTGCTTGATGGTATCTCGGTTAGGCTCTCGGACTCGCAACCGTAAGGTCGTGGGTTCGAATCCCGTCAAGGGTCCGACGTTGTGTCCTTGGGAAAGGCACTTTACGAGAATTTTCCTCACTTCTCCCAGGTGGGAATGGGTACCCGGCTATATAGACAGCGAAAGATAGGGCGCACAATGTAGGTCTTTTTAACTCTCTACACATTTTGTTACATAAAGTCGGTCAAACTCTGCTCAGTCAGAGTGTGAAGTGACCTCAATTATATTTGTTGTTTCTTTGGGGGTCGATTAGGTTCTGTAATGAGATGATAACAAGGGCTACTAGATTTAGGTCTAATCCAAGATATAGATTAAGAGGTATTATATATATATATCCCCAAAATCCCCCGCAACGCGAGGGCACCCGTTGGCTGCAGTCAATCGGTTGCGACCGGTTCATAGAACCGGTTTTGGCCAATCTTGGTTAGAAGGCAAGATTTCTTGCCGTCTGATTGGGAGCCCTGGCACGAGCTATGACTTCCGAGCGGTGTGTCCCCCCCCCCCTTGTTGGACTCGGTTGCCGGTGGGGATGAATAAAAAACACATGGATTCAATCAGAAACATTTCTCCCACCCCAATTCCCAACAAGGTGTCAACACCGTAAAAGTATTATCCAATCCTGAATGGGGAGGAGATACCGAAATACTTCTTCAACTTTACTGTTCCCCTTGTCCGTTCCAGGGTGGACTATGCCAGTCCTGTTTACGGATCAACCTTAAAATTTTAGACCCTGTTCAGAACCAAGGCCTTCGCCTTGCCCTAGGCGCTTTCTGTATACTTCACCTGTAGAAAGTTTACAGGCAGAAGCTCATGAACCATCTTTAGAACTTAGAAGGAAAAAACTCTCTTTGTAGTGTAGTAGCACGCTTTGAAACTTAGCTCAGTTCCCCAAAACCCAGCCCACAAATGTATCTTTGGAAGTAAGCCCTTTCGGAATAAGAATCCAGAACGATCTCAAAGACATTGATTTTTCTGAAGACATAATCGAGCCTTTTGGCGCAACTCCATGGCACCAAACCAAAAATAGATACAACTACCTACTAAAGTGGAAACTCCACCCAGAAGCCTGTTGAGGCTACAGCTCTTGAAATGGCCCTAAATATAAGAGATCAATAAACCAAGTCTACTTTCCTAATCCTTTCAGAATCTCTCTTTTCTGTAATCTTTAGAGCGCTCTGACACCTCCTACAACAGAATTTTGAAACTTATCATTAAACTGCATTTTCTATTTCATTGCATAAGAACCGTCCCAAAACCGTATTTTTTCCCATACCGGGCATGTTTGTCACCGCCATTTCCTCATAAAGTCAGTATTTTATTTTTCTTTATCGGCCGTTTTCTCAAAACGCGACTTTTCTCTATACTTTTTAAAAATCTTCATGACATTTTCACAGAATGAAGAGAAGAGGTAATACTAAATATTGTTTTGTTGAATTTTTTATATATGGAATAGATTTTTGTTAGTGGTGTCTGGAGTGTGGATTTTCACGGATTTTTCGCAAACTTGAATGCTACCTCAGGAAAATATTTATAAAAAATTTTCTAATTCGTTTAGGAAAAAAACAACAGACAAATTTTTAGATCTAATTTTTGTGAATACGCATGCAAAAAAACCCGCAATGAATTTCCACGAGCGATAAGTGCGGTTTCATTACGTAAGACATGTCAATAAAATCCAATATGGCGGCGTATTCATTCATGGAAACGAAACTTTTTTCTCAAATTTGATTGCGGATTTTTAATTAAGACTCCTTAGTATGCTTGTTATAATATGTGAAATGTCACGCACAAACATTTGCTAGAAGGAGAGGAAGCTCCTTTTTGCGTGGCGTGCAACACAAATTTCACAGTTCGGCACCCTAACGGAATGTGTCGAATTTAATTATGTATGTGAGAAATATTTTAAATGTAAAGACCCTTTTTGACATTGTAGACCCTAGAAAATTTTTTAATTATGTAAAAGAAATATACAAATATATAGTTATCGTTATCGGTATATATACAATGAAATTAATATTGTAATTAATATACAAATATAGATAAATATTTACAAATTTTTAAAATAAATGTCTCTGTTCTTCATTTTAGCATAATGAGAATAGTGTTACGAGCTCTGAAAGACTCTTACTAAAACACGTCTGATTCTGTTGCGGTGAAACCTGTCGGCGTTCAAATGACCGAAATTGTGTCGATAGTGCCGTAAAACATCTACTCAATCAATCAATCCATTTCTTTCTGTAGCCACGCTGGCTCTTCACGTTCTTTGTGAACTACTCACGCACCTTTTGTTACGTTGCCTGTTCGATACCCACAAATGGTTTGTTCTGGCTGGAAAAACACAATTGTTTTAGATGAACTCTTTCCTGAATAGGGCGAGCCCCACAATGTCTGTCGGTCTTTTAACTCTCTATATACATTTTGTTACATAAAGTCGGTCAAACTTTTAAACGTTGGGTCCCAAATACAACTTCGATCTGCATTGGTAACCTATGGGAGGGAGACAGTGTAGAAATTGTTCATTCAAGAATATGTTGGTCTCATCTGCTCAGTCAGAGTGTGAAGTGACCTCAATTATTTGTTGTTTCTTTGGGTCGATTAGGTTCTGTAATGAGAACAAGGGCTACTAGATCTAAATCCAAGATCTAGATTCTCTACTCTATGGTTATGTGCAACATATACGTCTTACAGTTACAGGTTTGGAGCTTCCATTCACTGCGTCGACCCCACCAGCTTAGCATAAAAGTCGCAGCTCGGAAGGCCGGTTCAAATTTCGCGTTTCTTTTTATATACACCCCCCCCCCGTGCGCCTTCCTAACTACACTGAGTTTCTACACTCCTTTCACGTTCTCTGACCGAGAACGTAGGTTGCTGGGGGCTCTCGTGGCCTAGAGGTTAAGGTGTTGGCCTCTCACTCAAAGGTCCCGGGTTTGAATCCGGGTAGTGATCGAAAATTTTTTTTCTCTAAATTTGTCTCCTTTCACCTCCTTTCCCTGCTCTCTAGCAATCGTTCTGTCGTCTGCTTTCGGTCTCCTCTTTCTGCCCCCAATCCCTCTCATATCCTTTGCCCCCCTCCTCGGACAAGGGCGACAAATCTCGGAGGGTTCGTGTGCAATGCGCACGTTAAAGATCCCTTGGTGGTCTAAAATCGCGGCCGCCACCCGGGCAAAATTCAAAATTTCCTACCAACTGAAAAGGTTTAATGTGTCCCGCGCGCTCATATGACCTTATGCAGTTGCGAGCGCCGTAAAACACTTACAAAAACAAAGTACTGTAGGTTGATGCAACACCTGTTGAACTGCCTAAAGCACCATCGTAAGATGCTCAAAGCCACGGGTGTGTGTGTGTAAACCCCAGGTGTTAACCAATCATAACAATTACGAACACAAAACGTCAGGAAGACAGCCCCGGTTAACCAACCCCTCAAGAAAGTCCGGACGCCCAGGACCGCCCCGCCCCAAACCACTCTCTTCATTCTCCCCATCCCCTCCCCCCTCCGCGTTATGGTTATACAGGACATAACTTTCCTGTCACAACAGGGCCCTCCTTGCCCGTTACGGGAAACGCCAGTCATCTCTTGGTGCTCTTCTGGTTCACAACCCCCGCTCACCTTTGTTTAAAGCGTCATCTTCAGTTTATGCGGTTCCCCCTCACCCCTGATAGGTCTAAGGTCTAAGACATGCCGTGGCATATGATGAACCTCTTCGTTGTTTGTTCAGGTTCTCCATTTCAGATTCCATTTGGGTGATGTTCTTTTCTATCTTCTGGTTGGCCGGATTTGGCTTCAGCTTTGGTTTTCCAGCCTTTTTTTCTTGAGACATTTGACATGATGCGGCACTCTCCTGACTTTCACCTGATGCAGAATCTAAGCCTTGAATTGCCATAGGGCGATAACATAAAGAAAGCCGAAACTTAAACGGCTGAAGATCGACTCGGACAGGCGCCAAGTAGGTGTCTGCTTGACTCCACATAGAGGGCGCCTATTGCCGATCCATTAAGCTCGCGTTGCATTGATCTACTGTTGTCTAGTCTGCCTACATCTACCGTATCTAGAATCTAGTTCTAGGTCTTGAGTGATTACAAATTTACAAGAATGGACTTATCATCCGAGAGGGGGAGGGGGAGAGGAGGAGAGGGGGCGGAGAGAGGGGGGAGAGAGGGGGAAAGAGAGAGAGGAAGAGAGAGGGGGGAGAGGGAGGGAGGGAGAGGGAGAGAGATTATCTTCCCGTGTCCGGTAGAATGTGTCATATAAAATTGCAATATTATGTCATAAATGTGTCAATAACAAAGCTCCCTCATATCTTAGTGATCTCATCCTGATTTATGTTCCATCTAGATCACTAAGATCAGGCGATCAGTATCTTTTAAGAGTTCCTAGAAAAGGGGGTAAAAAATTAGCTGAAAGATCGTTCGCCCACCTTGCTCAGTCAGTTTGGAACTCTTTTCCCCAACCCTTGAGGTATACAACATCCGAGTCTAAATTTTTAAAAATCTTTAAAGATACATTTAATGGCATCTTTTTTTGTCTGTAGATTCAGGTTCAATACAATGTTATGTAAATGACTATGTATCCATTTATGTATTTTGTGAATTGCATTGTGTAGATTATTTTATGCTCATTTCGTGACGACGTGTGCGCGTTTGATAAGCAAGTAGATGCGTGTGTGTGTGTGTGTGTGTGTGTGTGTGTGTGTGTGTGTGTGTGTGTGTGTGTGTGTGTGTGTGTGTGTGTGTGTGTGTGTGTGTGTGTGTTTGGCGTACATGTGTGTGCACATGTGTGCGTGTTATGTGTTCGTGAGTGTGTATGTGTGTGTTTGTGTGTGTGTATGTGTTTGTGTGTGTGTGTATAAGTGTGTGTATTTGTGTGTTTGTGTCGCATGCGTGAATATTGTTCGTACATGTATTTTTATGTAAAGCGCCCAGAGCTGTGTTTACACGGGAGTGGGCTCTATAGAAATGATCTTCATTATTATTATTATTATTATTATTATTATTATTATTATTATTATTATTATTATTATTATTATTGTAAATCGACATCCATTTTGACAAGACACGACACAGCCAGATAAGCAGATCTCTAGACGCACAACGAAAAACTACACAGGCCTCGTCTCTTCAAAATCACACTCTATTGACACAGTAAAGCCGAGATACCTAGAGCTAGATTCTAGATGTAAGAAAAAAATTAAAATTAATTACACCACAACACAGCTGGTATTCATGAAGCATACTATTTTGGGGGGAAAAAAACACTAATTTTCTTAAATATTGCTTAAAATGCAATTCTGCTCGGTGACCACGCTATTTTGACGATGCTGATTCAAAAGCACCAGCTCTGAAATGACCATTTAAAATTGTCCCCCAGTCCAGTCGGGTTACGTCACACAAACCGCTGAACCCGAGTTGGCGACGGCGAGACGGCATTGACAGTTCGCGACCTCGGTGCTTTCTTGTCGTACCTCCATTTTTAATGAAAGTGAAAACAGTTCATAACAAAATGTGAGTTAAAGAAGAAGTCTCATTTTCACTGTTAAAAAATGGAAATACGACAAGAAAGCACTGCGGTGGTGAGTTGACAGCGAGACGCCCTTCCCAGTTTTTCGGCGTAATAAGAATGTAGTTTGGATTCCGATAAAGCCGACAACTCCGATCCGAGTTTAAAGCCGCCTGCAGTCGGCCAGATCTATGTGGGGCAAGTTGGAAATCATAAGGGAATTTTTATACCTATCGGCGCTTACTGAGTCAGTCTCCGAAATCGGCGTTCTCTATGTTTTCGCCCATACATTCAGGATCGACAATTCCTGTAATGGACCTCTGTTTGGACGACAGGATCGATCGCCTCCCCTTAGAGGGTTTCGGCACACCAGTCAGGTGAAGTGTTTCATTTGTGAGGGGGGGGGGGGCATTTTGCTAGAGGCTGTCTACAGAAGTTAAGCAAGAAAAAGTCACTCGTGTGCTACAGGTGTGGTGGGGAAGGGCATACTGCGGCGTACTGTGAGCATGCAGGAAAATGAAGGTAGACGGCGAAAAAGTCAGTTCGATAGCAACTGTGATTGATCCCTTAGTCGGGGGCATAGATGAGCTGATTGGCATGGATATAATAACAAATCTTTCTTTATCCTTTCTGACTCTCTGTCTTGCATCACCTCACTTACAAACTACACGCTTCTACACCCCAAAAATAGTTGGACTACAACAGAAAATACACGCCTAGCCTGAAACCGTGAAAAGTATCGTGTTCGCATCATGGATACCTACCTAGCCGTGTGAGCATCCGAGGAAACGAGCAGGTAGATGACCTGGGGAAGAAATCCTTATCCCCTCTGTTGGGACCAACGACCAACATTCTCCTCCCACAGACTGACTTTAACCTCCCACAGACTGACTTTAAAAATAAAGTAAAAAAGTCTGTGGGAGACCCATTGGAAAAAATAAACAATGAACTTCACAACATTAAACCCAAACTGGGACCGTGAAATCCTTTGGGCCTCTCCAGAAGAGACGAAGACATTTTTACTCGACTACGCATCGGACACACACGCCCTAAGACACAATAATACCTCCTTCAGGGAGATGGAGAAGCCGTTCTGTGTCGGATGCGACATAGATTTTTACTATTAGACACATTTTAACCGAATGTCTAGACTTTGGAGAGACCCGTAGGAAATAGATCTTGCAATTTTTTGCATTTAAACTATTTCCTTCGGGTCTCTCCGAAGTCTAGACATTCGTCGTTGTTCTCAATAGAATTTTGGATTTTATGAAGGCCATTGGCCTTTTTGGGAAATTGTAAAATGAAATAAAATTGTTAAAAAATTTTGTTATTTAAAAGAGTTGTTTTAAATTGAAAATATATTTACGCCGAATTTTGATATTTGAACAATTTAAAATCTGATAATTGACCAGCCGTGCAGTGAACTGGTGCGAATGCAACCAACCTGTGTTTCACGCGTTCCTATTACCTTGTGCTGTTGCGAGCGCTGTAAAAACTCACACAATACAACCATCCTAATAAGCTGTTACCCCAGGGTCCCTCTCTGAGCTGCACATCTTTATGTTTTCATCAACTTCCTGCCTGAGATACTGAAATCGGAGAAGGCCCTATATGCCGACGACCTAGCCATCTGGCATACAAGTAAACAAGCTGGCATCAACTCACGGCTTATAAATGAGGACTTAGATAGATTCAACAACTACTGGCTACAAGTGGAAACTGAAAGCAAATTGTATCTACACCGTCTTTACAAAAAGCCACAAAGATCTCACTTGCAGGAAACAAACTAGAAAAAGTTGAAAACCCGACCCAAGCAGTTTTCATGCAAAAACCATAATATCTGGAACCTGAAGACTAAGGCCTACAAGAAACTTAACCTTCTCAGTCAGACGACTGGCAAGCACTTCATGGGGAGCGGACAAGGATGTTTACTCAGACATCTATATATTATTATATTGACCAACTCAGAGGTCTCATGACAAAAGCCAGAAGCAAGCTGTACTATTTTATCTCCTGGGCTTTGAGATCCACTCCAACTGCAGCTTGTGAAATCCATACAAACCTGGAACCCTTGGACTTGCGGAGAGAGGCAGCAGTTGTGAAGATGAGTGAGTGCTACAAAAGACTAGAGAAAAACCACCAAAACAGAAAATAACTGAACAGAGACGACCAAAGAAACGGATTCATGGAAGATCAATACTTGATGACACAGCCACTGAACTAGCAGAAAAACACAATCTTCCATGTAACAGAGAAATGCTGAAACCCTTAAGACCAGAACTCCCCCCAAACACCTAACAACATCAAGAACGCCAATATTAAAAACTTCCCTCATGAAGGAGACAGTGAAAAAGGAATGTGACCCAGTAGATCTGAAGGCAACAGCTCTGAAGACAATTGACTCCCTAGTGACTCAGTTCATATTTACACAGACGGGTCAGCCTTCAAGGGAACTATAAATGCAGGCTTTGGGGTAAGAATAAAACATCTTGACAAAACATGTGAAGAACTATTTGATGCATGCATGTGGTACTTCTTGTACAAGTTATGAGGCTGAGGTCATCGCCATTGAAGCAGTAATCCTCCACCTGACCAACATTTTCATAATGCATCCAAACAAAATCAAGGACACTATTATCTTCCTCAGACGGAAAAATCAGTGCTCTAAGCTTTGGAAAACATGAATTTCGAAAGCCCAGCCTGCCTATTATCCATGGCTCAAACAATCAACACCTTCCTTCATACAGACCTGACTTTACCTGGCCACAAAGGAAAGAGCTGCAGAGCTGGCCTTCCATAGAAAACTACACCTCCCCTCGACGCTTAACGGCAACAGAGCATGGAAAAGTAAAAAGTAAAGTAAGTACCTGGCCACAGCAACATCCCAGGAAACGACAGAGCACAGACATCCTTGCCAAGAAGGGAGCTTTACAAACACAACCTCACAACTCAGTATCACAAGAGACAGTCAAGAACATCATCAAATACAACACCAGGGAACAGTGGCTGAATGGGGCAATGGGCAAAACAGGAAGAGCTGTATTTGCACACACGACTGCTCCCAACTCAAAATAAAAACTAAATTCCCTCAGTAGAAGTCACCTGCGAACACAACACCCACTGAATTCCTACCTAAATAGGATCCGCAAGGAAATCCCCACTCAACTGCCCGTTGTGTGACTGCAAGGATGAAACAGTGTCACACCACCTCTTTACCTGCCCTGCACTTTGCGACCTGAGTAGCACCTACCTACCTCACCTGCCTCCCAAGCAAGACATTTGAAATACTCTATACAGCGACAAAACTCAGTTGATAAAAACCTGTAAATTCTTTGCCACGTCGACAGGCCGAAGGGCTAGATCTAGACCTCAAATGGCCGCTGCATCGGAAAAGAAAAGTAAATTAAATTTCGGCAAAATATGTCTTGAGCACATGCAACCGATACCATAGATTAAGAGGCAGAAATATATAAAAAAAATTCAAAATTTTTGGGTTGTGACATTGTATCATGTCGCCGACGATATTCACTCTGTGGGAACTTCAGCGCTTGGCTTAAGAGGACAATCCAAATTTTAAAAAAGATCGTTCTCCCCGACAGAAGGGGCGCCTCACAGTAAATTATGTAGTAGTACACACACAGACCAATCAGATTACTTTTCCAGCTTTAATGTCTCAGAACCTTTGTTTGGGTGTTCGTGGGGTGACATTTTTTATCGGAATATTTGTTTTGTTCCTTTTGAAAATTTGTTAGGAATTCTGCTTTTAATCAGAGCAGTAACTTTTTGGTGATTGAAGCTGGAAGTGGCGGCATCTTACAGGACGCTACTGAAAGACAGATATGGATTAACCGTATAGAGAAGCATTTTGTTTGCAAGCTTGAGAAACACGTTAAAGGTGGTGTTTGAGTCTGAACGTATACAGAATCGTAATTGTCCATGGAGAATTCTTTTTTAGACCTGGAGACCGAAAGCTGAAATGAATAACATGTTTGCTAAAGGCCACTGAACGTGATAAAAAGAGCTCAGTAAACAAACAACAAACAAACAGGATAAAACGAACACAGCAACAAAAGCAGAAATTCTGGTAATAAAACCAGCAAAAACGTTTTGTGGCAAAATTAGAGATTTATTTACAGTGTTGAATACATGGAACCAGATTGCAATGTGCCAATAATATCTTCCTACACTAAAATGCCCAAATGAGTCACGCAGAAGACAGAAATGAAATGACGTCATGAAATCATGAACAATTGTGCAACAACGAAAAATGTATGAAAATAAAATGAGGCCTGGTTTCTGCCTGAAGTATTCCATTTTTTTCTATTTTGTTCAGCTTTTTTTTAACTTATGAAAGAACTGGACATGACATTTAGTTAGCTTAGTAGACATCACGCTTTGCAGCGATGAAAACGACCCAGGTTCAATTCACAAGTAGGAAGTTCTTGGACTTGTGCAGTTTGAAGAGTTTTCAAAGTTCTCCTCTTACCTGAGTCGGCCCTATCGGAGATGGACTTTGAATTCGGATGCTTCGCCCCACAATTAACCTTTAAAGTGTTGAAATGGGCGTAAACTTTAAGCAGATTTCATTTTTTAAATTTGGAGAGAGCAACAACCTTTTACAGCGATCCTTCAAAATACACAAATGCCATATCCAATGCAAAACAAGTAGAGAGCACAATTCACCTTTACAAATTGGCTTTAATCCATACAATAGGTCGTCGTGCCTTTGAACTGAGTCATTTGTCTGTAAAACTTTTGTTTTGTTTAGTTCTGCGGATAAAATATTTGGCATGCTGCATACGTCATACGGGTTTTTTCGTTCTACTTGTTGGGTGGTGTTGTGTTCGTAAATAACATCATCTAGGCCACGATTGGGCCAACGTGTTCAAAAATTAAGAAAAGGGTCTTGTGGCTTTAGTTTAAACAGTGCTGCATTTTTCTGAAGGTAAGAGTTTTGTGAAAGAACTGATGGGAGAACTGGTTGATCGTTGGTGTGAATTGTTACTTGGTATACTGATTATAGTAGGATTTCAGGCAAATTTACACAAAAGACCAAAAGGGATAAAATAAACAAATTCTAGTGGGCCGCCACCACACTCGCGAGCAAGCGATACTTCTGTCGCAAGTTCAAGTTGACGGCCGTTGTAACTGACAATGCTTCTGTGTTCAGTCACGGGGGGCTATGTTTATTATGACGGTTCGCACACCTCGCACATCAGTAGCTGGGAATAATTGGTCACTTTTAACTCTTTATCTCCGAGGGGGGGTAAACTCACTACGCCGGGGCCCTTTTTTGGTGCTAAATCTAAAAATGACAAAAACACAATTAAAATTGTCATTAAATAAAAGCTAGCAAACCTATTTTGATAGTTCTTCATCTAATGAAAGAACTTCCGCTAAAAGAGACCTGTTTTCGACAATTGCCGAACAGTAATTTGACGTCGAAGTCGTCGTAAAGGAATGTGCCCGAGACGCTGTCAGCAACTCACCGGCACAGCAGTTCTGATCGCGAGCCGCTGGGAGCTGCTTGCCAGAGATAAAGAGTTAAGGACAAGCGGGCTAACCGCTACCTAGTTTGGTTTCATTGGTGTGTATATTTGTTTGGTTATAGAAAAAACTCTCCTTCTTGTCTTTTAAAGAAACCGAATAAGGGTGAAAAAAATGTAACCTTCGATTTTCTCAAAACAGCATTTTTTCGGGAAAGTCCGTCCCCTTGTGTTTAAAAGCGACCAATTATTTTGTTACCGACTTGTCAACTAGGGATACACAGAACAGTGGGAGGGGCCAGAAACATCGCTTACACAACGTGCTGGTTAGAAAGTGGTTCACCTGTTGAAAGGTTAACAATGACGATAGGTGAATGGTTTATGATGGCTGGTCCACAGCGATTATAGTCGATGTCATGGCGTCGGTCACGTCTTGGTATGCTTGCATGGTCGTCCTGGAAAGTTGTTTTTTTTGGCTGTTGGTTGATAGAATATAGCGGTCGCGGCCACGTTGGTCAAGTTGAAAGCATAATACATGTGATTTCTTGTACAACACATACAGACATATTTATAGGATCACTGTGTCATGCAAAACGCAAGCACATCTTATATGTGGTATAAAAGCGCGGTATGATAATTACAACTCATTCGCTTACACCTAAATACAATACTTACTTACTTACTTCTTTATCATTTTCACCAGCATGAAATTATACACCGTTGTGCAGACATGAGTATTTTGCTCCAAAAAAGCGTGCTGTCCCGTTTTTATAAGACATATCACAAAAATGCAAATGCATCACGTCCATAAATTACAGTGATGACGTGTTATGAAACGATTTCAAAGAGGTACGAGCAAACAGGAAATAATGAAAGTGTGTTATTGTAATCAGGAAGTTAAAACGACCCCCCCCCCCACCCGCCACCCTCGAAAAAAACCCCACACAACAACAACAAACAAAACAAAACCCCAAACAAAACAATCCCAAAACAACAACAAAACAACGTTTCAAAACAGAAAACGAACGAAAAAACATTAAAATAAACGTCATAGATATATACACACAGTAGATCCACATTACGAATGTGTTGGTGAAAAATATTTTCAAATTAAAATACAAAGCCTTAAGGGGGTGTAGCTATGGTCAACACCCAAATGCTATAGTTTTTCGTCTAACGCTTGCTTTTCTGCATCAAAGGGGGTGACATAGTACAAAAA
>NW_004797347.1:1447001-1449497 GCF_000002075.1 Aplysia californica
ATAATAGTTTCTTGAATTGAAACAAAGGTGTGCCGCTAGCGATGGAAGACGGAGGCCTGTTGTGGCAAGGGGAGTGAGGGCCACCAAACAAACTCACTCGGCCATAGTGACAAGTGACAGGGGACACTTAGCTTGTTACCATGCACTGATCGGATCACAGGAGAAGAGTTCTAGAGCTTGGGCTGTTTGAGGGATTTTCAAGGCTATTCACTAATTTGGCTTGGTTCGCTTTAGCATTGGTGTTATATAACATCCTTTTTAAAATCGGGATGTAGGAGTAGAAGGACAAGGACGAAAAAGACAGGAAGAGGAGGAGGAGGAGGAGGAGGAGGAGGAAGGAGGAGGAGAAGGAAGAGGAAGAGAAGGGGTCGGGGGAGCAGGAAGAAGACAGGGAAAAAAGGAACAGTGCAGAAAGAAATAGGTGAGAACCGAGAGAGTGAAAAGGATGACGATCTATGAGTGAAAAGAGAAAGATGAGGAAAAGATAAAAAAGCACGGAGGAAATGGCAAGGAGATGGACAAAGAAAAGAAGAACCCACAACTCACCACAAAGCTCTCGGAGACGGGGCGCCACTTGGCTAGGCGCTAGTATCAAGGGCAGACTTCCGAAATAGCCGTTTGAGATGCCCAAGAGAATCGTGATGAGAATAGGCCACGCCTCCCCGCTCAGCGTGGGTTTAAGGCGGGGCCTACAGCACATAATAGCCAATGGCACGAGGCAGACACGTGCCAAGGAGGAGAGAAGAAGGCGGAGCTTTGAGTACTGTGTTTTTGTTGACGTCAGCATCTGTAGGGGAGAAAAACAAGAACAATAATTGTAGAGTAAGACGAACTGAGCTGTCTGAAAAGTCTCTCTCTCTCTCTCTCTCTCTCTCTCTCTCTCTCTCTCTCTCTTTCGCTCTCTCTTTCTCTGAGTTTGTGTGTGTTTGCATGTGTGTTGTATTGTGTGTATGTGTGTGTGTGTGTGTGTGTGTGTGTGTGTGTGTGTGTGTGCGTGTGCGTGTGTGTGTGTGTGTGTGTGTGTGTGTGTATTGGTTATAATATTCATCATCTCCTTTGTCATTTGTAACAAGCGATTGTCTTACACAAGAACCGGTAATTGTCTTACACAAGAAGTAGGCCTAATTGTCTTACACAAGAACCGGTAAATTGTCTTACACAAGAAGTACTTGTCTTACACATGAACCGGTAAATTGCCTTACACAAGAAGTAATTGTCTTACACAAGAACCGGTAAATTGTCTTACACAAGAACCGGTAAATTGTCCTACACAAGAACCGTAATTGTCTTACACAAGAACCGGTAATTGTCTTACACAAATGACCGTTAGAGCAGGTTCGCCTGGAAATCGTCCTCCAAGCCGACGACCTACCTTCCCGGCGGCATCAGTCGCGTTGAAACAGGCCATGAGTATGACAGGCATCCAGGACTGTAGCCGGCAGCTGAGTATCTCTGTGATGATTCCCGGGTACAGGGACACAGTCACGTAGAAGGTCAAGGCAAACGACGCCATGAACGGGTAGATCTGTTTGGTCACCTCCCATCGAGCTGACAGTCTGGCTGTGGAAATGGTACGGACAACAGCAGCTGATAATCGTTTCTAGATATGGGGAGGGGAGTGGGAGGTGGGATTCTTGGGGGAAGAGATGCTACCAAAATATCACTAGAAATATTAATACGGACCGATTTGACTCTATATCATACAAGATCTATATGTAGGGACTGGAAAAGAAGGACGAATCACCGAACTTTCCACTGATTCGTGATCTTTTTTGTTATTGATAAAAATGGTATATTGTTGTTGTTGTTGTTGTTGTTGTTGTTGTTGTTTTTTTGTTGATGTTGCTGTTGTTGTTGTGGTTGTTGTTGTTGTAGTTGTTGTTTTCTTTGTCGTTCTTGCCGCAAAAGAAAAGCAATTATTTTGAACTTTGGAGGTAAAATGATTCACAACTGAACTCAAAGCGTACAGCAGATTGAATGTAAGTTATCACAACTAATACGATAATTTGGGAGGCGGGCATCGCCCCTGCCAGTCAAAGCCAAACCAGGATGAGATGCTCGATAATCTGTGTTGGCAGTGTCAGAAATCACATACAATGAAACAATATATTCTTTTAAACATAGACCCCTCCATCTAAAAAAAAGTTTTAAAAAAGTAACACCCCCTCCACAAATCACACTAAACCGCATTCTGTGCTGACAAGAACACACACGAACCTTTAAATCTTGAGACTTTTGAAGTAGGCACGAGGCCGGCTTGGCTGTCGAGTCGTTTATCTCCCCTGCGCGACATCCTCACAGAGTTACCGCCCCTGCAGGCACTGTCCAGGATACCCTCCGTGTCCTCTCGGGAGCTCTCGGAAAACCTAGGGGCGTCTGGGTCTCGCGGGGGTTCTGAGACCTTCAATGGTTGACAAAGTTTAAGTCTATTTCAAATATTCTTTGCCTTTTCTAAATAAATTTTGTAATACCAAATAAACATAGACCTCCCCCCCC
>NW_004797347.1:1456584-1459089 GCF_000002075.1 Aplysia californica
TTTGTTTTTTGGCTCAACACCTTTCATGCCCATTAAACAACTCATTTCCATAAGGATTTTTCTGAAAAACGTTGATTAAAGGTACAATAAATATAAATTTTCAGTTACCACGGACTCTTAAGCTAAGGAAATAACTAATCTTTGGCGGCCATTTTCTCACTTATTTTACCTCTGAAAACAGGTGACCCCCACCTCCTTCATTCGCAAATATCTCGATTTGTATTCAAGATAAATAGATATTCTTTTCATCCAAATAAGGGCAAATGAACACATTTAAGATGATACCAATAACTCTACACGCCTTCACTACAATACAAAAAATTGACGAGAGCCTGATTCCTCCACGCTGCCTCACATATAGAGAAGAGCTTCAAATGGCAGGCTGTGAAAGATCTCGGAACCACCAGAAAAGAATCAATGGTGATTGTTTGGCCACAGAAATATATCAAAGGGACTAGAGAAACTGCAGCTGTGTGGAACGACAGAAGGAAAAAAGAGCAGAGGAAGACAGAGAACAACATACACATATGGCCTGAAAATGCGGTATAATAAACAGTCTAATAATGTTAATGGCATAATAAATGATTAATGGTACAATAATGTTAACGTGTTAAGATATAATAAATAGCTGATGGTACAATCACGATAACAATGCTAACGGTTTAGTGAGTAGTTGATGATACAATAATGTTAACGGTGTAGTAAATAGTTAACGGTACAATAATGATAACAATGTTAACGGAGCAGAAAATAGTTAACGGTACAATAATGCTAACGGGGAAGTAAATAGTTAATGGTACTCTAATGTCAACGATCCTAACCTTATAGTAAAGAGTGAATGGTATAATCGTGTAAGCGGTATGATAAAAAGTTGATGCTGCAATGGTGTTAAAGGTACGATAAAGAGTTAATGGTATAATCATGTTAGCGGTATGATAAAGAGTTGATGGTATAATCATGTTAGCGGTATGATAAAGAGTTGATGGTATAATCATGTTGGCGGTATGATAAAGAGTCAATGGTATAATCATGTTAGCGGTATGATAAAGAGTTAATGGTATAATCATGTTAGCGGTATGATAAAGAGTTGATGGTACAATGGTGTTAACGGTTTAGTAAAGAGTCTATGGTTTTATCACGGTTTGAACTAATCGTTCTTTCTAAGGAAGAACAAGGTTACCCTAAGTACATTAATGTATTCCAGGCGTCATTAAACACTGCACTAACCCAGAATTACAATGTTCTATCTGCTCAGTACCTAGTTTGGAGATATTTAACGTCAATGATTTAAAAAAAAAATTCACAACATGTCAAGCTTTTCGAATACAATTCTTGAATATCCTGATAACGACTCCGAAAAATCTAACGATTTAGATAGAGCAGATAGAGAATTTGATTTCTGGGCTCATGGTCCTAATAACTCAAAACGGCCAAACCTGTCAGATATAATTTGTAATTCTGAGGTAGTCTTTGTTTTGTGTCACCATTTCTTTAAATGAAAAGTACGTATGTTGTAGAGTTTGACGGGGGATTTTGATAGGTCCTAGGCTTATTTACCTTCTTAAACATTCGATGGATTTAGAGAAATTAGATGTTATGGAAGATAATGAACAAGTGTTTAAGAACGTTACTGAGGATCAGATGGACAAACAGGGTCACCAACACGGATAACAAAACAGAGCCCAGTCTGAGATGGGATGGGAAGAAGGCAGTGGCAATGGATTGGACATACTCTCAGGAAGACAGGCTGCTGCTTAATTAAAAGAACGTGTTGGACTGGAATTCATAGGGTAAAGGATCAAGGAGAAGACTGCGTGGAACCGGGAGAAGAATCACCGAAATTGATGTTCACAAAAAAAGTGGGAAGACATCAAATAACAGCAAGAGGTTAGCTAGTCCAGGATAGAAAAAGGAGGAAATCGTTTGATCCTGGCCTTTTTATGCAGGGTGAGAAAGACAATGATGATGAAGACAATACACTGTTCGAACCCCCCCCCCCCCTCACCCCCAACCTTTTTGCCTCTGATGAAAACCCCGTATTCTGACACACATTCAAAGTTGAATGATGGCGAAGATTTGAGGAAGAGATTGAGTGCAATGTTCCTTATAACGAATCAAAGGGTTATTTCTTTATTTGAGGGAACATTTGATTTGAGCTTTAAAGAATAATAAAAAGAATGTTATTGGATACGCATAACTGAATATTTGCTTGAGCGTGAATATCTGTGAGTGTTTTTGTTTCCCTGTGCGTTGAGCCTATGAGTTAGAGAAGCAATAGGGAGAAGAGGTCTCGATGATGGAATGTGATTGTGTGAATTCATGTGTTTGTTATCTCTGCTATCTCTCTCTCTCTTTCTCTCTCTCTCTCTCTCTCTCTCTCTCTCTTTCTCTCTCTCTCTCTCTCTCTTTCTCTCTCCCTCCTCATCTCTTCTGATTTCTCGCTGTCTCTCTCTGTCTGTCTGTCTGTCTGTCTGTCTGTCTGTCTGTCTGTCTGTCTGTCTGTCT
>NW_004797347.1:1461364-1474781 GCF_000002075.1 Aplysia californica
CCCCTGAACAACCGACCAGAAAAAAGCGACTTAAGTTGGGCTAGATAGAGATAGGGGGACATGCATTGAGAGAGGGAAAGGGATTTGTGAAGGAGGAGGAGGAGGAGGGGTAGTTTTGGAATTCCGAAGTGGAGAAGGGGAAGAGAATGTGAAAGAAATAGAGACAGCGGAGGGTAAAAAAACCCCTAATTGTCAGCATAAATCGATGCGACTTTCAGTTCGTGACAAAAACAGAGTTTGTCGCCGACACCGAGTGCTATGCTACATTGATCTAAGCCAACTGGCTTTCTTCTACTGCTGAGAGATCCACGATGTTTTTAACCCTTTATTCCAAGTACAAAGCAAAGTGGTGTCGGTGGCTTAGTGAGAAGGCTCTGAGACCCGAAGGGTCGTGGGTTCGGATCCCGAACGGGGCCCGACGTTGTGTCCATGGGAAAGACAATTCACACGAATTTTCCTCACTTCATTTTGGTAGGAATTGATACCCGGCTATTATAGACAGTAGAAAAAGATTTGGCAGTTTGTTAGTGTTTGAGCTCGTGAAATCCGCAGCTTTCACTGTATGCTTCCAGGGAAGCCGAGAATGTCACACTCTGAGTGTACTAGAATCTTCTGGGTTAATCATCAAGTGTCAGACATCGGCGATCATGGTATCCTCCTTCATTCATTTGCTCGGATGCTCAAAAAAAAAAAGCTACATCATCATGATCTTACTCCTTCACCCATCTGTTAACGCTCTCCAAGTAAGTTTCTCCAGGTCGACCCCTGCCTCGTTTGTCGTCAGTTTTGCCAGTGAAAGCTAGAAGCTCAATGCGCTCATGTCTTTTCAATTGTCCCAGAAAGTGCGTTTATCATTAATTCCTGATTGTTTTTATCCCGAGCGGCCCACGTAAGCTTCTTCAAGCTGAGTAATAATAGCTGTAAAGTGCATAGGGAATACTGTGCTCGTATAGGGAGTGTGGATGTGTGCTATGTAAATGCACATCCTTATTATTAGCTACAATTGGTGTCACGGCTTCAGGGCCATGAATAGACAGACTTCGGGAAGACAGTCGATGCGCGTTTGTTGACTCGAGCCTGGCTAATTGGCTCTTTACTCTTCTAAATCCATAGCTTTAAATGATCGGTAATTTCTGTCTCCGCCTCTACTCCCCTCCCACTCTCCCCCTTTCTCTCTTTCTTTTTTGTCTTTCCTTCACTTTTCCCTCTTCTTCCTCTTTCGCCACCCCACCTTCTCTCTCTGTCTGTCTCTCTCGGTCTCTGTCTGTCTGTCTGTCTGTCTGTCTGTCTGTCTGTCTGTCTGTCTGTCTGTCTCTTCTCTCTCACTCATTTTATCCCGCCCTCTCTCTGCCGGTCTCTTTCTCTCCCGGTCTCTTTCTCTCTCGACCTCTCTCTCTCCTGGTCTCTCTCTTTCTCTCTCTCTCTCTCTATCTCTCTGTGTCTGTCTTTCCCGGTCCGTAGCTCTCTCTTTGCCCCCCCCCTCCTGCCCTTCAGCTTGTTCCCAACGTAAGTTACGGTATGCTTACGCAGATCTTGTCTCAGGGATCGATTTGGTGGTGTCGACTTCAAACAGCTGAAGGAAAGAGCGGGAGACAGGCGAAGATAATGCTGTTTACACACAATCTCAATTGAGTCTGTCTAAAGTGTTGCTTGTGAGAGATGTGGCATCACATGACAGAACCCCCCCCCCCCAAAAAAAAAAAAAAAAAAAAATCGGTACTAAGAATGGAGAACAGGTTATTCCAATCGGAATCTAAAATTGTAGAAGTCTTTAACACCCCCCTCCCCCTTTCCAGCCCTGACTCCTTCTCCTAAATCTATCTAGATCATTAGGAAGGCGGTTGCCTTCAACAATGTCTGTCAGGGTCAACCTGAGCTGATGGGAATTCAACTTCCTAGAAGAAAGACGGAGGTGCTCCAAAAAAATTCCCCCAACACGGGATCGAACTCAAAGCTTGTGCATGCGACGGTGAAGAGCCTAATCGTCACACCTCGTACATCGCTTTCTATTTCGTTTCAGAAATAAGTTTCGGCCCGGTTTTAGAGAAATAAAAAACAACAACTAATAAAAGCTGCGAATTCATGAAAAAAGTAGCATAACACTCGAGAGTCGAGAGGTTTTCCCAAAGCACAAGAAAACCAACCTGCTCCAAATCTTATCCAAATAACAATACACATCTCATAATTTCTCTCGAGCGCCATTCTCTCACATAATATTATCCAGCTTTTTTTCTTCTTCTCATATCAAGCTGACGATCTGTAATTTTACATCCAGCACCGCCAACTATCATGTCAAGATAAAGAGCTCATTGAGATAGAGAGTAATAACCAAGGAACATGTTGTATTGAGTAGACTTCGCGCCTGTCTTCGACCCACTAGCGATACGTCAGAGACGTCTTTCAAAAGCAGCATCAACATACAGATTCAGAGGTCAATGGAAAGACATCATAAACCAAGAGAACCGCCTCCCGTTCCCTTGTTCCGTCTCCTCTCTCTCTCTCTCTCTCTCTCTCTCACTCTCACACACACACACACACACACACACGCGCGCGCGCGCACGTACATACACACGTAAAAACACGCGCACACATGCAAATACACACAGACACACACACAAACACACACACACTTACATACTCACACACAATCAACATTAACTAAAATAACAAAAGCAACAACTAAAACCACCCACAGACCCACAACGTAAAAAAGACAACAAACAACCACTACCCCCACAAAAGACAAAACAAAACAAAACAACCCCAAAACAACAGCAACAAACAAACAAGAAAAAAACAATTAAAAAAAAAAGATGCAAGAACATCTAACACCTGCCCCCTCCCTTTTCTCCTCCCTACCTCATCGTGGAGTAAGGTAAAACAAGTAAAAGTAAACCTATTTGGTACTAAATAGAGCAAAATACGCCTCCTCCCCCCCCCACCCTTTCCAAACAAACCTCCACCCAATCCAGTCCCATTTCCCAATATTTCTTTATACGGGGTGCCCACTACGGCTGGGATCGGCCGGATCGCCCCGACTCGATAGCCTCAAAAACAAACGTGTTTGTTTCCAGTTTCAGGCGATCAAGTCGGGCGATCCAGCCGTAGTGGGCACCCCGTATTAGAAGTCAAATCACACCCAGGAGCAACCGTAAACCAACTCCTAAAACACTGCACAGTTTCTGATCTAATGAAGTTTTATTCATGGCACATTTTACAGCATTATAGTACTATACGTCTATTCTACGTCAGAACAGAATAATATGCTATGCATACAAAACACAAGATAAAATAAAGTAGTAGATATTCTACTTTTCATTCACTCCTCTGTCCCGAAAAAAACTCGTCTATTAGATAGCTTGCGAAAGATCTGAATTGGCTTCATACATATTTATTGTCACATTGACATTTTCTTCTTTTAGTCTGCATTTCGTTGAGCCGAATGCACAGGGTTCTTGTGGTAAGCGGCTAGTAAGCGAAGGCCCACACTCATATACAACGTCAAGAGATGTCTGTGACATGTCGTGTGGATGAGTCATTACTGTGGTGTGTCATTGAGTACGATGTAATAACCCTTGAGTTTTTAATACATTTTTTGTAATAAGAGTTTTACGGCACTTGCAACACAATAAAGTTATATGAGCGCAGAAAATTAGAGTTGTTACCAGAGAGTAACACACACAAACATACACAAACACACACACACACACACACACACACACACACACACACACACACACAGAGAGAAATATGAGAGATAAGGACGATAGAGATTTGACAGGAAAGAAAGACCTGCACTTATCACTACATGGCAGCTGGATCGATAACAACAACAAGAACAATAACAACAACAAAAACAACAACAATAAATGCAACAGCAACAAAAATAACACCAAGCACAAGAGAGAAGAAGGAGCAAACCACACTAGAGCACCCGCCAACTGCCCACTACGATAACCCTTTAAAAAAAGTGTTTTACGACGTTCGCAACTACTTTAACGTGCGCAACTTGCACACGGAAACTCCGAGATTTTCCGCCCTTGTCCAAGAAGGCTAGGTGTAGATCTTTCCTACCATAAGATCAGGGGTGTGGCTGAAAGACAGCAGCAAGAAGGGGCAAAGGAGAAGCAGTAAAAGGCTGCAGAAAGAGTCCAGAGCCCAGAAGATAGGGAGCATAGGAGGTGAGGGGGTGGGGGAAGAAAGTTAAGGCGAAATGAGAAAATAGAATAATGCTAGAGAGCAGGAAAAGATGGGAAAGGAGAACATTTTGGAGAAGAAAGTTTTTCCGTCGCTATCTGGATTCGAACCCGGGCCCTATTGAATAAGAGGCGAACACCTTAACCTCTTGGCCACCAGAGCTCCCTTCGGAGGGTCTGTGTGCAAGTTGCGCACGTTAAAGATCCCTTGATGGTCTAAAATCGATAAGAGTAGGCTTCGGCCGCCACCCGGGCAAAATTCAAAACGTCTTTTTGCATAACACGGGAATTAGCCTCTAGCATTGCAAAAGTGACGCCTCTTTTGTACAAAACCCCCCAACAAACTACAACATTCCATTATCAAGAATTCTTTTTAAAGCAGCTTTGATTATGAGATCAAAATAATCAAAAAGACCTAGTACCCATAAAACGTCGGTTAAAATGATAACAAAATTAACACATTAGATGATAATTTTTGAATAAAAGTGTATTTCAGCGAGTCAAATACATCAAGTAGAGAGAGAGAAGAAAATTGACTTTTTAAAAAAGATACTCCCACTCGCATTTAAAATGTCGTTTGTGTTAGATTTACTCCTCTTTTTGTTGAAACAGATTAACTTTCTCGTGTATAAAAACCATCTTCTTATATTGTTTCAAATATATTTAAGTAATACTCTAAATCAAAATTAACTTTAAAACTCGGCTAAAAATAAACTCTACCCCCCTCCCCCCGTAGAAGTCACGTGACCTTGTGCGCACAAGGGAGAGGGGGGGGGGGGTGAGAGAATGGAGGAGTTGACATGTACTCTTACAGAAACTCAAGACTCAAAGATACATCTTTACTCTCCCAGACTGCATCTGGGATGCCAGTGAAGTCATGAGCAATTCAGAGTCAAAGGAAAAGGGCGTATCAAAGAACGTTTCTATTATTACGCATTATGATATGACCCTTCTATACTGCTGGGCAATCACTAAAGACAGTGAAAATAAAATAGAAGCAACAGAAATGTGGTTTCTTAGGAGACTGCAGAGAATATCATGGAAGGGAAAGAAATCAAATGAGGTAGTGCTTGATGAAGCCCACATGGGACGATCACTGTCAGAAGCAATCAGGAAACGACAAATGCAGTAATTGGGGCATCTGAATAGACATAAAGGTCTTGAACATCTAGCTCTCACTGGCAAATTTGAAGGCAAACGAGGCAGGGGTAGGCCAAGAGCAACTACATAGGGAACCTAAACAAGTACGTAGCGGGGAAAGATCACGGAAACGTAACTTTTTGTAAGAGTATCCGAGCAAAAAAATGAATGGAGAACAATGATCGCCGATGACTGTCGCAGATCTGGCACTGGATCAATATGGCCCTTCATCTGCCAGTACAGAAAGAAAGCCATCTCCAAGGTTGACACCACTCTAGAGCAATGATAATAACAACAATTACAATAACAATAAGAGCGACACGAGGTAGAAGAAGAAAAAGAACGGTAAAAAAGTCGACAAAAGTTCACGCCCATGTCCCAGCTACAGGCCGGGTAAAAAAGTCGACAAAAGTACACGCCCATGTCCCAGCTACAGGCCGGGTAAAAAGTCGACAAAAGTACACGCCCATGTCCCAGCTACAGGCCGGAAAAACGACGGGAAATCCCGCGGACAGGAGATTGAGATCTGGAATCAATACAAACAATTTTACGAGTTTTCCTTTAGATCTACATGGGTGGGTGGGTGGTTGATGTGTGCTCTTGTGTGGTTTGCACCTTCTTTCCTATCAAACATTTATCACCTTTTCTCCCTTCCTTCTTTTCTTTGTCTGATAATCTATCGGCCTTTTCTCTCCTCCCTTTCTTTGTATAATAATCCCCAAATGAACCTCTACTCTTGGGCACTTATATGACCTTTTTATGTCTCATAAAATTCTCACTTCTAATCTTTCTAAAAACTAAAGAGCTACATGATTGGGATTTTTCGGCGTTAAGAAAATTGTAAACTTTATACCCCCCCCCCCCTAACCGCCCCTTTTGCCCACCCCACCCTGGTGTGTGTGGTGGTTAGGCCGTTCCGGTCCAAGCAGAAGACATGAGTTCGATTCCCACGAGGGGAAGTTTTCTTCTACGGAATCAACGTCTGTGTGATGTGATGCTGAATTCCACTCAGCCAAGATTAGACCTGACAGGCGGCAGGGTCGAAGGAGCCCTCGTGAAGTATGGCCTCACTTACAATAATTGCACTGATATTATTAACCCCCCCCCCTTTTTCCTTAATTAAATTAAGAAAATATAACAGAACAATTTTGAAATATTTGCAACTAGCTGCCTGTGTGCCTTTAGCACGACAACATTGCATCTATGGCTTAGACCATCTTGTCAACAATCACGATGATAAAAGTGCATCAACACAACCTCCACCACCATCTTCAACAGAGACAGCAGCAATAATGTAGCTAAAACAGCTAGAATTTCATTAGAACTCTTTGCTCATCCTTAGCAATAGTATTGTCTCTACACTACATCTCTTGGATATTCATCCGCATCATTGGTTTATTCGTCATCTATAAAAACAAAAGCCAAAACAAAAAATCAAAACAAAACCAAAACCCCCAGAAAAACAAGGGAAGAAGACAAGCACAAAACCCTCAAACCTTGGTTCGTTTTTTCAGGGATTACGGACGCATTTCTCCACACCCATAACACAGCCTTCTATAAAAAGATCTGGGATCTTTGTCAGTTTCCAAATTTAGTAATTCTTGGCATATTATATATCTTTCTAGAAGGCATCCATATCTGGGAGGCAGAGCCCGTTTTTTTGGCCCTATTTGTAATTTCGCTCTCTAATAATCGATATTTCCATCGAATCATTTCCATTCTGATTACAGCAAGGTGGTATCCTGTAATCAGAATGATAATTATTATGATGATTGTTATTGTAATTGGAAGTATGGATTCTGAAATGAGCGCGATTATACAGTGGAGAAGAAAAACAACTCGTGGACCAATTTAGAAGCCTTGTCATCAAGTACTTTTAGATGGCGAAATTTTATCAAGATTGTACAATGGAGTGTGTTAACATATTTTTGTATTCATTATTTGTTCCCTCCCCCCCCCCCCTATGTTCTGTCTCTGAGGCTATGAGAATATGAACTTTGGTTTGTCATTCCCAATTGAATGTTTTGCTTGGTTAAAGATGAGGGATCATCATCATCATCATCATCATCATCATCATCATCATCATCACCATCATCATCATCATCTTCATCATCATCATCTTCATCATCATCATCATCAGCAGCAGCAGCAACAGCAACAACAACAATAATAACAATACAATAACAAAACAACAACTACTACAAAGCAGCGCCAACACCACCACCACCATCATCAGCAACAGCAACTTAACATCTTTTCTCCCGGCTAGAAATAATGCTGGTGAAAGAAAGCATAGAATATCAGCAAAACACAACAAAACAAAACAAAAACATGCCATCTGAAAGCAGAGAGGTAATTGTCTGCTAATCGAGACTTGACGACCAGATCCCTGCAATGTCTCAGAGGCTCACTGGAGGAGACACAGGGTGGGACGGGTGGGGTGGTGGCTGGGGGAGGAGAGGAGCCGCTGGAACGTCTAAAGATCGTTATCCATCCATGCCATACACAGAGCTGGGACGAAAAACAGACAGTGAGTTTTATATTTGTTTCTTTGTAGTAAGCGTCTAACAACCTAACACTTTTCCACTGGGTCAGTTCAAGTATTTGGTGGCACTGACTAAATACGTCTTATCAGAGATGGACGCCAAACAGTGGCTGCATTTCTTTGATCCAGGGGTCACCAAACTACGGTACACGGGCCAGATCCGGCCCACTTGGTGAAGCCCACATGGGATGCTCACTGTAAAAAACAATCAGGAAACGACATATGCAGTTTTGGGGACACCCGAATAGACATACAGGTCTTGAACACCTGGCTCTCACTGGCCCAATTGAAGGCAAGCGAGGCAGGGGAAGCCCCAGAGCAACCTACGTGGGGAACCTAAACAAATGGGTAACGGGGAAAGATCAGGGAAACGTAGCTTTTCTAAGAGCATCCGAGCAAAGGAATGATGTCTGTCGTAGATCTGGCACTGGATGAGTAGAAATGGGCCTCAGGAAACTCCGAAAATCGACTTTCTCAAACTGTATAACAAGTGCTTGACAATGAGGCAGGAGTTAGGACAGGACAAAGGCACGATGGCGACAGGCGGGAATATCAACCATTCACACGCTACTAACGTTTTCTAAGACTCCAACAGATCCTGCTTAGCAAAACAGTTAGGGGACTTAGTGCGTCTCAAAATGTATTGACCGCTCACAAAGACTTTTTTGGGTGAATATTATGTAAGTTATTTTAAATGCTATACAAGTAAGATAAGATAAGACACGATAAGATAAGACAAAACAAGTCAAGACAAGAATAAACAGACAAGACAAGACAATACAAGATATGGCAAGACATGACAAGACAAGACAAGACAAGACAAGACAAGACAAGACAAGATACTTTGTACGAGGTGTGGGTTGAGCTTACGTACTTTTGCCACGATTTCATAATATGAGACATCTTTACATTTCGTTTTCATTTTACGAATATCCAGAGACCCTATCGTGACTCCAAGCTAAAAAGCCTTTGCAAACACTAAATTATTATTCAAATTGCGCCGACAAGATTGCAATCTATCCTTCATCCCTCTAGGAAATTGCCATCACAACGTCGAATTCATTGGTCTGCTTCGATTGTCATTTCTACAAGCATTTTACTACTACATACTCAAAACTTAGTTAAATTTGCAGATCAAAGTGAAGACGAACAAGAAAAATCGTCGTGGAAATCAGATCTTCCCCTCAAAAGGGCAGTAGTGTCCCTGCTAAAATATATTTCAAACTTGAGAGACAGAGACAAGACCTAATGTACAAATTATTATTCAAAGAGAATGAACTCTTTCAAGTTGAGTTCGTTGCGGAAACAGAATACAATTAAAAATATGTTGCCAGCTAATGTTTTATCTACCACTTTGAGTTAGTTTAGCAAGAAATTTACGGCCCTCGCCGCAATAGCATGAGGTCATTATTATGTGCGCGGAACACCAATCGGTTGCATTAACGCCAGTTCTTAGCACGGCTTCATAGTGTGGTCAATGAACAGATTAAAATGTTTAAAATTCATGGTAAAAATCTTAATTAATTTTTTTTTTCTCTAAAAACAACTTCTAACTCTGTGTTTTTTATAGCAGCGACACAAAATAGCAAGACCGATTTATGGAGTGCTTATATATGAATGAATTTTTATGACACCAGGAGAAAAAAGAACTTAATAAAAAAAATTAATTTTTATTAAACCTAAGAATTAATGTTTCGACATTAGGCCATTCAACACCTCTGGTAAACTTCTTGCATTTCTTTTATAAATGCTCTGGCTGATTCCCTAGCCCCAGTCCGGAGCTGCTAAATTATATATCAATTAACAATCGCAACATATTACATTACATAGCGTGAAACCCTATTAGAAAGAACTGCACTTACAGAAACATTATGTAACTTACTATTTTTATATCAAGTAGATTTTTAAAAAAAAGTAGATCTAATATACATCTGTTTTGATATTACGTAATTAATGTTAATTTTTAGATTGAGATTTTTTCAATGAATTTTTAACATTTTAATCTATTCATTGATAAAAAATGAAGCCTTGCTAAGAACTGACGTGAAAGTAGCCATCTTGTGTTTCGCGCGCTCATCTGACTTGATGCAGTTGAGAGCGCCGTAATACTCTTACTAAAGCGAAAAGAAAAAATGTTCTGTGCCGCTATAAAACATAGTATTACCCCAACGGACCCCGAACTTCCGAAACATTCCCAGCTGCCTGAGAAGCATTCAGTGCAAACTGCCGTTTAGAAGAGGTGTCTTTGTCGTTTTTTTTTCTTCTTTTTTTTGTTTCGGGGGTGGAGTGGGGGTCTTTTTCCGTTTTAAGGCATGCGACGTTTCTTACTCAACGTCCTACAGAACACATTGTAGGTCATTCGAAGGCGGGTAGCTTAGTCGTTCTCCTCCGTCCTCCATCTTCGCCTCCTCCTCCTCCTCCTCCTCCTCCTCCTCCTCCTCCTCAAACCTATCCCACCATCAGTCACTTCGAAGCCGGATAGCAGCTACGACAGTCCCATTCGTCAGGGGCAATACTCCACACACGGGTTCGATACCGCTGATTAGCTCCCTTGAAACCCTATTCATAACCCTCTGGGGCCTTGATTTATCACCTTTCTAACTAACTCACTCACTCACCCCGTATGTGTCCATGTATGTATGTAGCACTCTGTGTATCTAGCCTTCTATTTGTTTATTAGATACACTCACTCACTCACTCACTCACTCACTCACTCACTCACTCACTCACTCACTCACTGACTCACTGATTCACTGACTCACTGAACCACTAAAATGGTTCAGAGATGTGGAACACACACAAAACAATTTTCAACGAAAATTAAAAAGCTTAAAAAAATGTCTGCGAAGAAGTTTACTAACAAAATGGAATGAAGTGTTAGAAAGAGCTGGAATTGAAGACACAACAGTAAAAAAGAGAAGATGGAAATATCAGGGACATGTTCTGAGAATGCCAAAGACGAGATAGATTGCCTTATCAGACGTGGCATTGGAAACCAACTGGGAAGAGAATGCGGGGAAGACCGACTGGAAGCTATAGAGGCACAATAATAATAATAATGATAATAATAGATTGCATTTGTATAGCGCAAATCCCCGCTCAACAGCAGGCTCTATGCCCTTCACAATCTATACTATTACCCCAGCAGACCTGAGAGCATTCTGAAACAACCTGAACTTCCTGGGAAGCATACAGTGCAAGCAGCCATTTATAGGCGCTAAAACACTAACATACTGACAAGATCTTTCCCTGTCTATACCCGGGTACCCATTCCCACTTCGGTGAAGTGAGGAAATTCGTGTAAAGTGCCTTTCCCAAGGACACAACGTCGGGCCCGCGGCTCAAACTTCCTACCCTGCAACCTCACGATTACGAGTCCGGTAGCCTAACCACTAGGCCACCGACACTACAATAAGAGTTGAGGCAATCGCCCTGGGCCGAGATGTGCCAAAATTAGAGAAAGGTGCCGCGACAGACAGGCGTGGCGTCGACTGCTCTCCGCCTTATGTACCTGGCGGTATAGGGAAAGAGTAAGTAAGAGTAAGTAAGTATTGACACAGCGTCGTCTCAGAACTATTTTGTCCAAACTGTACTTAAGTGCCCACTTTGGACAAAATAGGTCTGAGGCGACGTCAGTTTAGATCATTTAGGGGGCGTGCTTCCGACGCTCCTGTCGGGGCAAACTCGAACTGAATGTGTGGGCTTGTGAGTGAGCGAGTGAGTGAGTGAGTGAGTGAATGAGTGAGTGAGTGAGTGAGTGAATGAGTCAGTGAGTGAGTAGGTGAGTGAGTGAGTGAGTGAGTGAGTGAGTGAGTGAGTGAGTGAGTGAGTGAGTGAGTTAGTGAGACACTGGGTCAGTGAATCAGTAAGTGAGTGTGAGTGAGACACTGGGTCAGAGAATCAGTGAGTGAGTGAGTGAGAAAATGAGTGAGAGAAATTTTATAGACTCATGTTATAGAAAGGTAGGTATACAGATCCAAAAAACAACACACCTTGCCCACGTCCAACATTTACATCTTCTCCCTATACCTTGTGGTACGAGAGCACAGGAAAAAAGTAAGCAAGCAAGCAGGTAAGCAAGCGGGCAAGCAAGCAAGCAAGCAAGCAAGCAGAAAGACAGACAGAGAGACAGAAAGACAGACAGACAAGCAGACAGGCAGGCAGGAAAGAAGGCAGGCAGGAAGGCAGATAGGTAGGTAAATAGGAAGGTACGTAGGTATGTAGGTAAGTAAGTAAGTAAGTAAGTGAGTGAGTGAGTGAGTGAGTGAGTGATTGAGTGAGTGAGTGAGTGAGTGAGTGAGTGAGTGAGTGAGTGAGTGAGTGAGTGAGTGTGTGAGTGAGTGAGTGAGTGAGTGAGTGAGTGAGTGAGTGAATAAGTAAGTAAGTAAGTAAGTAAGTAAGTAAGTAAGTAAGTAAGTAAGTAAGTAAGTAAGTAAGTAAGTAAGTAAGTAAGTAAGTAAGTAAGCAAGTAAGCAAGTAAGTAAGTAAGTAAGTAAGTTAGTTATTCAAAAAGAAAGTTAGTAGTCAAGTGAGTGCACATGACGGCACAGCAGTAGTAATAATGATGATGTACACGACTACAACTCACCTGATAGTAGTCCACAGCCACAATGAAGCAGGTGAACGGCAGCATGTATCCGATTCCCGACAGCACAAACGCGATGTAGATTCGATTGTACCGGTCCGAGAGGGCAGCTTTCCCTTCACCGGACTTGAAGTCCGGCCTAAAAGGGTCTGCTCTCGCCGCATCAAACATGTGTGGCTCCCCATCTCGGGACCGCCTAGACATCCCGGAGTGGTCTGGTACATCGCTGAATTCCTCCACTCCCGCGCTGAACTGTACGTAGCCCGGCGGTTTGCCCACTGACGTCATCTTTTTGTCTGAGGTGAAGGTCACGGGGTCACCACCTTGAGGTCAATGGTGAGGGGGTCAAGGTCTGAAGGTTAATATGCGGAGATGAAGGTCACAAGGTCGAGCCAAGAGTGTAGAGGCTGTGGATAAATCATGTTTGTTTGTGATGAGAACAGGTCAATGTGTAAAAATGATATTACGTCCGTTTTTAAAAATACTCTTTTCCATCTTTCTATCTTTCTTTCACTCTTTCTCTTTGTCTTTGGTTTTATCCTTTTTCTGTCTGTCTGTCTGTCTGTCTGTCTGTCTGTCTGTCTGTCTGTCTGTCTGCCTGTCCGTCTGTCTGTCTTTCTTTCGTAATATCAATCAAAGACGGCTTTTAACAAAGGTAGCGCGCTACCACACCCCACCCCCTCCAAAATAGAAAAATAAATCAAAACGATTAAGCAAAAAGTAGTTTCCTTGTGTTTCTTTTTTATTCTTCTTTTTCTATCTCGAGATAGCTCACCCCTATATCTCTCTTTATATTTCTTTTCTACTTCCTCCCCTTCTCCATTCCTTCTTTTCCTTTCTTCCTTTAACCCATATTCCAGTCTCTCTCTCTCTCTCTCTCTCTCTCTCTCTCTCTCTCTCCCTCTCTCTCTCTCTCTCCCCTCTCTCCCCCCTCTCTCTTTCTTTCTCTCT
>NW_004797347.1:1475411-1477055 GCF_000002075.1 Aplysia californica
CCCCCCCCCTCTATCTCTCCTTCTCTCCGTGCCACATCCAGCCAGCCGCCAACAATAAGTCAGAAATCCCCTCTCACGACACATGCATTTCCTGTAGTCCCCAGATCTTGAATTCCCTGGGGCTTCACCGGTCTGTTGCTATTGATTGCTGGAGCTCAGAAGATGTCCCGAGATTTCTCAAACCAATCTTGTAAACACAGTGGTCAAAGCTGGACTCGAGAGGTCAAGTGCAAGTAGAAACAGGATGCTACCTCTCCTCGGAAGTCTGGCATTGTCAGTTGTAAAATAAAATGGCCTGTCTTCAAAGTAAATCCCCTCTCTCCCTCCCCCATCTAAAAGCCCCTTTTCCTGAAGGCCTGTGGTTGAGTGTTGTGAAGGTGTCTACCAACACATGCTTTTCCTTTTCTTTGTACATTTTGATTTTTGTTTTTAAAACATTGCTTCACCTATTCCCCCAGGTTCGTTTTCCTATTTCACACTCTCTTAGTGCTTTGATGTACGAATTCCTATTTTCCGGTTTTGATGTAAATCCATTTGAATGCTCCAATTTCAGTAGTGAAAACGGGAGTTGTACACAATGAAACTGAAATTCACCTAAACACGGGAGTAAATAATGATATTAATAGATAGGCTAGCATTTGTATTGCGCAAATTCCCACAGAGAAAGAAAGAAAGAAAGAAAGAAAGAAAGAAAGAAAGGAAGAAAAAGGATTACACGAAAGACTAAGAGAAATAGTAAAAGAAAGCAAGCTCTGTGCGCTTTACAATCTATATTATTAACCCAGCAGACTTGATAGCATTCTGAAACAATTTCAATTTTCTGGGATGCATAGTAGTGCAAGCTGCTATTTTATAGGCACTGACACACAAACATACTGACAAGATCTTTAGCTGTCTTTAGCCATTACCACCTGTGCGAAGTGAGGAAAATTCATGTAAAGTGCCATTCCCAAGGACACAACGTCGGGTCTGATCGAGGCACGAACCCCCGAAACCACGACTGCACGATTATAAGTTTGTTAGCCTAACCACTAGACTAGCGATGACACTTTCTGTATTGATTTCGGGCTCCGAGCGAAGCATTTTCCACAGACTTGACAGCTAAGGCAAAAAAAAAAAAAAAATATATATCTCGAAAGTCGAAACTGGAATGGAACCCAGCTACCCTACTTGACACATGTCGCAACGCGGTGGAAACTGGTGCTCGTCAATGTTTGGGCATATAAAGTCATTGGTATCATCTTAATGCTTGCTTGGGGTTTCATTATTTTGAAGAGCGCGCCATGATGTCTCCCATTATATTGTTCTGATAAGCCACAACAAACCAAGACAACCGCCAGCCAATGAGGGAGGAGAGAAGGTCAAGGTATATAACGTACAGATGCTGAAATCTCAATCTTGATATGTATCAGTTTTAGAGAGCTTCTGATTCCAGATTCTCAAGCATTTATCTTTAATGGAGCTGAGCACACACACACACACAAACACACACACACACATACACACACACACACACACACACACACACACACACACAAACACACCCATGTATTCATACAGGCTCACATGTAATATAGACACACGTAAATAGACTCACACACCAACACTCACACACATAAATGTATACATACAAACACATTCATA
>NW_004797347.1:1477326-1478657 GCF_000002075.1 Aplysia californica
CACACACACACACACACACACACACACACGTATACTAACACACATTCACACACACACACACACACACTCACACAAATACAAACACTCACACACACACACACTCTCACATATACTAACTCACTCATTAACACACAAACACACACACACACACACACAGACACACTCACAAACGTATACTACTAAGACACATTCACACATACACACATACGCACACACATACACGCACACACACACACACACACACACACACTCACACGTACACACATTCAAACAAAAACGATTACACATGCACACACACATACACATAGACTATCTCTTTTTTTCTAACACACCCCCACCATACGTGCGCGCACACATACCCACCCACCCACACACACAAACACACATACAAACACACACACAAACACAAACTCACACAAACTCACACAGACAAACACAAACACACAATAAGACCCAAACGCACACACACACTAACACACACACACACATACATACACATTCACACGCATACATACACACACAGACACACACAAACACACACAAACACACACAAACACACATATACACGTATACTAATAACACAAATTCACACACACATGCACACACAAGCACACACACATACACACACACATTCACTCACACATATACATACTCTCACACAGACAGGCATATACACGCATACTACTAACACACATTCACACACATATTCAAACACATTCACACACCCAAACACACACACACACACACACACACACACACACACACACACACACACACACATATACACACAAAAACACACAGGCATCCTTCCACAAACACCACCCACACACAAAAGCAGCCTGACCGTAAGCGGGGGTGGTCACTTCCCCAGTCACCGGTCGTTGACCCCCGCATCTACCCTGGACGCCACTGACATAGAGATGTTGGCCCCTAAGGCTGCTCCAATGTCCAGCTACTGCTCTAGTCCAGGACACAATGATTATAGCCTCGACTGACGTCACCGGCGTTATTTCACAAGTGCCTAAGTCAATTATTTTCAAAGTTTGGGAGAAAAAAAAAGAAAGCTCAAATCAGAACAATGACTTTGACCCTCGTTATTTTCACTCAAAACCTATGAAGGAAATAATGAAACCGAGAGCTATGAATCTTGACGTACATTTTTAGTTGTTTAAAGTAAAAATTTGAAACATTTCCCGAAAAAGAAACGTGACAAACGCAATTTTCGAAGCTTGCTCTAAACTAGTACCACCGTACCTCGAGAGGTAGCTTTTTTTCACACAACGTGATTTTTTTTCTCTTCAAAAAAACTTACAAAAGCGTCACCCCCCTCC
>NW_004797347.1:1480753-1489282 GCF_000002075.1 Aplysia californica
CACACACACACACACACACACACACACACACACACTCACACACACACACTAACTCTCAGTTGCACTCTCCACACTTAACTGCAGGCCTGGTTAGAACGTATTCAGATGGAGAACTGAGGTCATCAGCGAGACCAAAGTACCGCTTTGAGCAAGCAGCGCGGAACACAGGATGCCAGGCATTGATCGCAGATTACGAGCATAATGCCAAGCTATTTGGTCAGTAATCGAACTACCGCCGTCGTGCCTTCAGGCTGTTGGGCCTGCGCACGACGCGATTAAGGCGAAATCAAAAGGTTAACTTTTCCATCGACGGCGTTTTACGATAACATGTACAAAACTCACGTGATTGTGTTAGATACCAAAGGGGAAAGTCGAAACTGTATGACTTTATGCTGCCGATACTTCATAATAGTGTCTGCGTATATCTTGTTATTGTATCGTTTGATATGCAGGTAGTTGAGATTCGATCACGTGTTTAGCGCAGCTTTCTCTACCTGGCATCTTGCTCTCTGGTTCTTTGCCCTTTTTTTTGTCTAGCGGGGTAGAGCAAAGCATTACGCAAAAAATGTAGATATACGTTTCTCCGAAATCAAACGAAGGAAGCGTGGCAAGTTTCAACATTAATGTGATGCTGTTATAAGCTAAGAAATGATAAACGTTATAATATGAAGCCTTCTCTGGAAGAAATCAACAACCAGAATTACATTTATCTCTTTCACCAACATCCCTTTTAAATGTTTTGGGAAAAATAAAAATGGAATATAACTTATTATAATTTATGTTATTCGAAGTACTACGTTTGGCTCTTAACTGGAATCAGTATACGGCAGATCAGTTCAGTTGGCACACAGCATCACACCGTTGTTAACAGTCAAAACAAAAATCTACCACATCTTAGCCAATCTTTGTCATCTATAATCAGATTGTATGTGTACTGCTGCTTGAGTCATTCATTTCAAATCAGTTTAGTGTCCTTTTTTATTCCGATAGTGGTAGATGGGAGAGGCGTTCCAGGGAAGTTAATGATGGAAACTTGGATTACAAATTTGGCTGCGTATAAAGGAGGTATAGTTTTACGTATGCTAAGAGAGCCTTCATTGGGTATGCTTCTCAGGAAGTTAAATTATTTCAGGATGTCATTAGGTCTGCTTGGATAAAGAAGATAATAATAAAGCACGACATAGAGCTTTCTACAAAGCCGGAAATTGTGCTGTGCAAATGGTATACAATGAAACCTGCACTGTTGGTCACATATCGAAGACACATGTACAAACAACCACTTTCCAGTTCTCCGGCCACCCCCACCGCCTTGGGATTTTAAATGATGACCTTAAACTAGACATTCTCTTTCTGAGACAGTCGCTTTTCTCCTCAACAATGGATGGTCATCCTGGACGATTTTTGAGGCAGCGTGGCGGAATCAGGCTCTCGTCAATTATTGGGCATGTAGAGTTATTGGTATCATCTTAAAGCTTGTTTGCTTGTCTTAATTTGTATGAAACAAATGTCCATTTATCATACAATATCATACAATATTTATACAACAACTACAAAAACAACCCAACAACACAAAAATACATTTTAAAAACCCAAAGCAAAACAAAAGAAAACAACCCCCCCCCCCCCCGCCGTCTCCCTCAAACATCTCTTCATTTTAAAAAATCGAAATTCTTTCCAGAACAATCTTTACCTTTATATTATTACTCTTGTATACAAGACACATCACTCCATGACAGCAGTGTCGAATGCGTCACCATGTTGTTATTTGCCAACGGCATTTTCGAGGAAGAATCAAATTATATATAGAGGAGTGACATGATTTGCAATATGCCTTCAATCTTTGCTTCCAGACAGCTTTTAATTTCTTACCCTTCTTCCTCACGTTCAACCGACGCCTCCTAATTCTGGAGAAAGCCTCAGAATCTCAGAACACGGCTGGGCGGAAAGGGGATTTATTTATTTATTTGTCTATTGGGGGGGGGGGGGGGTGGTGGTGGATAGACAACGCAGTCTTTACCTTGACCTTTTGTCGAATGTTTCGCTATTCTTTCGACGCAATATAATACGCTAGCTGCGCCCCCTTTCGATGGAAGGAATGATCGGTGCATTAGCATCAACTGAAAGTCATTGGCCTACCATATTTACACTCAATAGGAAGGGAGCATGAAATCTTGAGAGATGCAAAAAATTAGAAGTTCTAGATCTATACTCTCAAAACAAAATGCGCCTCGCGAAATATCACTTCCGGCACTTCAATTGTGAAGGACAGCTACGCAGATTTGTTTCCATTCTCAGAGGAATAATCCCAAAGACCAAAGAAGAACTTGAACTTTTTGTCAAATATTTTTTTCTAAATTCAGGAAATAAATAAATAAAAAATCGGGCTCCGTCATTGGGCGTATCTATCTCTTTGCAGGTACTTGTCAACTTTCAACTCTGTAGCTGTCGTAGTTTTAAGGGAAAAGTGACACATGTGTTTCCAAGTTGCCAAATATATAACAAACACATTAATGGCGTCAGTAGTCTGGCGTTAGGCTATCGGACTCGTGATATTGCTGTTTGGGGGGTTCCAGGCTCAATCAGAGAGTTTACAGTAATACTATTACTGTAAACCCTCTCTGGCTCAACCCTGTTCAACGTTGTGACAAAGAAGAAAGTAAGAAAAGTTTATTTCTTGATACAAAAAAAGCGAGAGGTTAATAGCAAACAAGAACCCTCACTTTGGAACTTGAATAAAAACATTTGGATTTTCATTTTCGACGGCGGCCATGCTCGGGTCGCCCTGCCGTCATATGCTAAAGGTGCTTTAGACTTATTTTAAAAGTGAGAGTTCGACATCTGTTTAATTGGATTATTACGACGACAACAACAACAACAACAACAGCAGCAGCAACAACAACAACAACAACAACAACAACAACAACAACAACAACAACAACAACAGCAACAACAACGACAGCAACAAAAACAACAACAAACAACAACAACAACAACAGCAGCATCACCAACAACAACAGCAACAAAGAAGACGAGAAATATCTCCGATTGGGAGGAATTATAAGCGTGCTTTTGCGAGCTTCTGTTGAAGTTGAAATAAAATTCCTCTTATTTTAAAATGAGTACATTTGACAGAGAAGTGTTTTACTCTACGCCCACTCCGACTTACACACACACACACACACACACACACACACACACACACACACACATACACACACAAGCACACACACAGACACACACACATAACACACACCTATATACAAGCACACACAGACACACAAACACACGCTATATAAACACACACATAAACACACACACACACACACACACACACACACACACACACACAAACACACACACACACACACACAAAAAAACACACACACACACACACAAATACACCTGAGCATTTTCTTCTCAACCACCTCAACCCACACTAGCCAGTGTAACTATGCAGACGATTAGAAAATAAGAGAAGAAATTAAAGGAAAAAAGGAAAGTACAAAGAACAAGATACAACACAATAATCATACTTGTAATAACGTTTAAGTCATATACTTACATAACTATAATATCTTTCACTACGCTCTAACCTCACGGGGCGGTACTACCGACTGAAGTGTCTTTAGGACATTCCCAAAGGGAGGCAGCGTGGTGGAATCAGGCTGTCGTCAATTTTTGGGCATGTAGAGTTATTGGTATCATCTTAAAGCTTGTTCACTTGTCTTTATTTAAATGAAAAAATATCCATTTATCTTAAATACAAGTCGAGATATTTGCTAAAGAAAGAGGTGGGGGTCACTTGTTTTCAGAGGTAAAATTAGTGAGAAAATGGTCGCCAAAGATTAGTTATTTACTTAGCTTAAGAGTCCGTGGTAACTGAAAATCAACATTTTTTGTGCATTTAATCAACGTTTTTCAGAAAAATCCTCACAGAAATGAGTTCTTTAATGGGCATGAAAGGAGTTGAGCCAAAAAACAAAAAATTGATAAAAATTCACAAACATGCGGAAAAATGCAAGTTTCTTCACTTAGATTATTTTGACGAGAGCCTGATTCCACCACGCTGCCTCACATTATATATTCTTATGCAAGGTAGAATTGTAAATGGGCTGATTCATCAATGTCATGCTCACAACTGTATCTGATCTGCAAAAGGGAACTGCTGCTTTTTCTTTCTTAATCCTTACTATTGTCGTTTAATTTGTCCTCTATTTCTTTTGTATGTTTGGCACACTCTTGTGACCCGCTAATTCCGGGGTGCCTTGATTTGTCGAAGCAGACTTTGTGCTGTTGAAGCTAGAGAGGTGAGCAGAGTAAGCCTGATTCCCTGTAAGGACTTCTCTGTTGACATCCACCCCTTGGCTAAGAATTGAGTTAAAGGATCCGCTCCATCGTGAACCGGATCTATGTCACAGTTCTGGGCCTAGGGTAAAACAATACACGTCTATGGCTTGAATCGGCACCAAATGATGTAGCAAGTAAGGCAAGCCCAAACCTGCTTCTGCTGCCCCAGTTACTGCCACAATTAAGAAAAAGTATTGACGTTTCTGCTGCCACAGTGCCTGTGGTTCTGCTAATGCTGCTCTATAAAGCAGGCTTCGACATAGCCTGTCGTCATGGCCGACTTGGGTAGAGACGGATAGATTATCGTCCCAAGTGAGACAGAGATGCTCGATAAAATTTTCCCATTACACGAATCGAACTCAGGTCTTCTGCATGTAACAGTGATTAAGCACCCCACTGCTACACCACAAACATCGGTTCTTCTGTACTGTGCCTACTGCCAGGAGTTCCGTCTTTGAACAGATCATTTATTGCATTTAGCAGAACGTTCTAGTTAATTGTAGACTCTTATTTACATTCGTTTTGAAAAATAAATGTTTACTACTACTATTATTATTATTTTTTTATTTTTATTATTATTATTATTATTATTATTATTATTATTATTATTATTATTATTATTATTATTATTGTCATTATTATTATTATTATTATTATTTTTATTATTGTTGTTATTATATTATTATTATTATTATTATTATATTATTATTGTTATTATTTTAAAAAAATTATTTATTGTTATAATTATCATTACTGCTACTATTAATACTTTCACTAAGCGTAGCCTAATGCTTCTAGTCTGCCTGGCAGGACCAACATGGCAAAGAGACGTAGACTGCCAATAGTAAGGTTTCCTCATACAAGAATCGAACTCACATTTTCTGCGTGTTAAAGGAAAGAGCCTACCCATTACACCATCGTAACCACTACGTAAACGTTGACGTTATCCGAAACAAAGAAGAGCCAAAGAAAAGCAACGACACAGTGTCTACTGCAGCTTCTATTGGACAACTGAATTGTATTAGATCTGGCTATACTCTAGTAATATCATAACCCGCGGGATAAACACAAATATTGTCAAAGACAACTGACTCTTAGAAGTTGAACTCAACACTGTAATCACGTCCGAGATATTGCTTATCATACGGTGCACCAGAGCGAGGAAAATAACACAGCATAGCAACATCATCAGCTGATTAAGGACACTTCAGAGGTCATAATGATTATCACTGTGTGTGTGCGCCTGCGTGCGAAGACACTCACACACACACATACACACACACACATACACACACACACACACACACACACACACACACACACACACAAAGCACAAAAACACACGCAAACACACACACAAACACAAAACACAAACACACATACACAAACGCGCACACGCACATACACACACAAACACACACACGTACACACATACACACAAACACATACACAAACACACACACAAAAAAGAAACGCACAAACATAAATACACACACACACAAAAGACACACACGCAAACATACACAAAACAAACGCACTCCAAACACACACACACACGCACACACATAACACACATATAAACACAAAAACACATTCAGCCAGATTCCCCGAACAGTAGGTCTACGTTAAAAAAAAACCCCATAGCTTCCATACCTTGGTGCGTGGCATGCCGCCTGTTTCCCGCCAGAACTGGGCGAGCCCTGGTCCCAGTCAGCTGCTGCTATAACAGGGAAGTCCACCACCGTGTGATGTCGTCTGTGTGTGTGTGTTTGTGAGTGTGTGAGCGAGTGTGAGTGTTTGAGCGAGTGTGGGACGGGAGAGAGAGAGAGAGAGAGAGAGAGAGAGAGAGAGAGAGAGAGAGAGAGAGGGAGAGAGAGAGAGAGAGGGAGAGCGAGCGGGTACTGTCTTTTGTCTTGAGGCAAGCACGGGAGGGGAGGGGAGGCATTGGCATAGAGGTGAATGAAACATACAGACAGCGCGCTGCTTGATTTTTCCTGTCGCACTGACTCGAGATATAAAAACCCCTCGATCATAGGGGAGAAAGGCATTGAGTTACATGAAAAAATATCTTGATGACTATTTGTCTTTGTTTCACGCGTCCTTACTATGGTCTGTTGTCGCCTTTTCCGTGTGCGACCGTTTTAACTAAATGTGTGGCTAAGATGCTACTGCATTGGTGAGGCGGGGTGTTGACAAAATGAGGTACTTCTGGCAATCCACAAATGGAGATATTGGCCAAAAATTCACACTCGGGTAAAATTTGTAGATTTTCTTTTTATGCCATATTCTTAAAGCATTTAAAACTTAAAAATTGTAAGAACTTCACCTATGTGCATAATGTATTATAGATCTATTCCCAAAGGGCTCAAATCCGAGAAGTAACTCATTTTTGTCAGCACACTTCACAAATTATGGTTTCTGAATTTTTATTTTGTAACAATGGTATTGATGGACAAAATGATATAAGAAGCCAAAAAACTGTTTAAAAAAAGAAAGAAAAGAAAACAAGGCATGCATCTAAAATTGTAATAATTTTGTTTTTTAAAGTAGATGGGTTGGGTTTTTTTTACATACCCACCGACACAAGTTAGATCATTTAAGAGACAGGCTTTCAACCTTGTCAGGGCCAATGTAGTCTGAGAGGGATACTTGAAAAAAAATTCTCCCAATTAGGGATTCGAAATCGGGTTTCCTGCATGAGACAGAGAAGCGCTTAACCCCTACACCACACTCTCCGATTTTAGAATTATGACTAATCGCCACCTCAGAATTACAAAGTTCTATCTGACATATTTGGCTGTTCTGGGTCAGAAATCAATTGTGATGCAGATTGGTGGAATCAGGCTCTCGTCAGTTTTTGTGCATGTATTATTGGTATCATCATAAATTTTTTTCACTTGTCTATATTTGAATGAAAAAAAATATCAATTCATCTTGAATACAAGTCGAGATATTTGCTAATGAAGGAGGTGGGGGTCACCTGTTTTCAGAGGAAAAGTTAGTGAGAAAATGGCCGCCAAAGATTAGTTATTTCCATAGCTTAAGAGTCCGTGGTAACTGAAAATTTCCATTTTTTAAGCCTTTAATTAACGTTTTCCAGGAAAATCCACACAGAAATGAGTTCTTTAATGGGCATAAAAGGTGTTGAGCCAAAAAAATTTGATAAAAATTCACAAACCTGCGGAAAAATGCAAGTTTATCCATTTTGATTATTTTGACGAGAGCCTGATTCCACTGCGCTGCCTCACAATTGTTCTATCTCCTCGATCAAAATCGTAAGATTATTCGGTGTCGTTACCAAGATATTCGAAGAATTGCATTCGAAAAAGCTGGGCAGGTTGTGAAGCTCAAATTTTTTTAATGTCAAATTTCTTAAAACTAGGTACTGAGCAGATAGAACTTTGTAATTCTTGGGCCACGTAATATAACCCCCCCCCCCCCCCCGCACTCTTCAAATTAAATTGATTATGTTCAAGTCCCAACTGATACAATTTAGACATCTTGTGGAAATGATCTGCTTCCACTCATTTTGTCACGGCAAATCTGAGCAGAGTGGAAAACAACGCACCAACAAGACGGAGATACTTAATGCAATACCGCCCAACACCCAGAATTCTAACATATTAATAAAACCCTTTGAGTCCAAAAGCGAAGGGATTAACCGTTCATTACAACGCAGACACTGAAGAAAGAAGCCAAGTTAAAAGAATATTGTGTAATTATTTCTCAGCATAGAAAAAACTACCACAGTTTCACTAAATCTATCTTAAACCCGTCTGTAACGTTCATGGGTCCACCATCTACGCCCCTCCTCCTTATTGCCTCTTCACCCCCCCCCCGCCTTTCTCCTCACAAAGTGTCCAAGTGTAGAAAGCTTTGGGGCAGGCCCATTAATTTTTAATGGACTGTTTGATTCCGAGTGCTAGATATACAGATACCAAGGCTCTGGGTCCCAGCTGAAATGGGTGCCCGTTGGTGGGTTTGCCAGAAGAAAAACTCATCATTCTTAAAAGATCGTTTTGCACCCTCGCCCTACTTGCTGTGTTCTGTTGGGAGTTCTTCAAATCCCAACACAAAACAAAACAGAAATTATACTATTGTTGAACTATCTTCTCAGAAAATCGTATCCACTACTACTACTACTACTACTACTACTACTACTACTACTACTACTACTACTAC
>NW_004797347.1:1491387-1507078 GCF_000002075.1 Aplysia californica
TCTCTCTCTCTCTATTTCTCTCCCCCTCGAATTCTGTGACCTAACTCTGAACGCACCCAGGAGTTCTTTGATTTTGTTACATAACCCTGAACGCACCCCAGAACTGCGTTGTCATCTCCCGCCGCCGCCTCTGAGATCTGTGTGCAGACGACACCGAGTGGATCGATTCTCACTTCCTGGCCGCTTCCCCACAGATTAACCCTCCCTCGTCTGCTCTGTCACGTGACCTGGTATGTAAATTCATGCTTTTTTATAGTTTGTGTGGGTGACTAAGAGGACGTATATATACAAATATCTATACGATAACTTTCCAACATCTGTGATAAATTCCTTTAGTTTTTGTAAAGGATTTACGGCGCTCACAACTGCATAAGGTCATATGAACGCCAGAAGATTCGAGTTGTTACAAGAGAGTAACAAATTAATATAAAAAGGAAGAAGGGGAGATAAGGATGATAGATGCTTGATTGGAAAGAAGAAGCAACAAACCAAACCAGAACGCCCGCCAACCACCCACGATAAATTCCTACGTGTGGTTTGAGATATGTATCTGGTGTGGTGACATGTTGTATTATTTATCAGCTTTAATTTTTCTCTTTGCATAGACATTCTTTATGAAAGTAGTTAGGAACTTGAATTCTATGTACATATATATCACATGTTTTTTAATCATGCTTTCAAAGCCACAGAAAATTCCCACTAGGACAAAAAGTATTTTATCTTTCACAACACAGCAACAGGCAAAGGCGAATAAACATATTTTATTTTATTCCCTAGCCAAAAAACACATTTTTTGGGGCGTTTCTTGTGTCGCGGTTAAGCGTTTCGAATCACCATAACCTGCATATGACCCAAGTTCTATTCCTAAGTGGGAATCTCCCCCTTTTCTCTTTTCTGCTAATATGTTGTATCCCTCTCAGCTCGGGGGCGGCCCTGACAGTCACACCCAAAGCCTGGCCTTTTGACGAACTAATTCGGTCGATGAGGCGTATGAATACTTGAACCTTCAAAAAAAAAAAGTTTGAAAAATCAATCAGTCAATCAAAACACAATGTTTCATGTTTTGTGGGAGAAGGTGGGTTGCTAATTTACTCTGACGTATCACGACCAATCTTGGCGGTGAGGAACACTGAGGACCTAGTAGAAAGACATGGATTCTTGACACAGTATCTTCACCATGCAAGTACTGAACTCACAGCTCAGCACTTATATGACCTTATTCTGTTGCAAGTGCCGTAAAACTCTTACTGAAGCTAAACAAAACGAACTAACAGCCCTCGCCAAAATAAACTATGGAGCGTCAAAACACGATACTATAGAACTTCACGGGTGTCTCTCTTTTTTAGTGGTAAATGTTTTACAGCGCTCACAACTACATAAGGTCATAATATGAGCGCGCAGGACACACCTAATATTTTCAGTTTGTAGGAAATTTTGAATTTTGCCCGGGTGGCGGCCCGAAGTCTACTCTTTTAAATTTTGGACCACCAAGGGATCTTTAACGAGCGCAACTTGCACACCGGACCTCCGAGATTTTTCGCTCTTGTTCGGGAAGGATCTTTCCTACCAGAAGATCACGGGTGTGGCAGAAAGACAACAGTAAGAAGGAGCCAAGGAGAAGCAGTGGAAAGTCTGCAGAAAGAGTCAGGGGCCCAGCGGTGGGGTCAAATGAGGTGAGGGGTGGGGGCAGAAAGTGGAGACGAAAGCAGACGACAGAATATTGCTAGAGAGCATGAAAGGAAGTGAAAGGAGACAATTTTAGAGAAGATTTTTTTCCCCCGAAGCTACCCGGATTCGAACCCGGGACCTTTTGAATGAAAGGCGAACACTTTAACCTCTTGGCCTCGAGAGCCCCCTCGGGAGTCTCTGAATGGTTAGTGTGTTCAGACTCACAAATAACGTGAAGCAAGTGTCGGTGACATGGGGGTCAGGTGGGTAGTCACTTCGGTGTGTCCTTCAGCTGGACACGATAACCCCAGCTTTAAAAAAAAGCAATGCACAGAGGCGAACAACATTAGCGTGCTTATTGTCGATCAGTTGGTTTCAGTATCATAACTAGCTGGACCCCCTTTCGATGAAAGGAATGATCGCTGCATTAACATCGACTGAAAGCCATTTGCTTACTATATTTACACTCTACTAGAATAGAGCAATAAATCTAAAGAGATGCAAATAATTAGAGGGTCTAGAAATAGAGGTGTATAAATTGATTCTATATTCTGCTTTCGTAGTTGTACACTCCAGAATTCCAAAGGTGTGGAAACAGTGCGCACGGCTAGTGAACGGAAAACTCACTCGTCTACAATGGCGTCTTAGAAGACGGACTTTCCAAAGATTAGTTCTAAAGAAAACTAATGAAAAACTGACTTCAGGCTCCTCAATAAAACTGTGCACCCTTTAAATGATCCTGAACCACCTTTAATTTTGTCAAATTCGAAAGTTAAGTGGTTGGGAAGTTTTAGGCGGCCAAAGTGACAAAGCTCTCATAAAATATAAAAAGTATAGATATCTATGTATCATGACTTGGCAGTCCGTATACCGGTATATTATTATATTATACTATTATTTTACACCATTGCAAACCAAAATTACTCCACGGGGATCAATACAAGTGGAGTTTTTTTCCTTTCTTAAAAATGTATAACGCACACGACAATAAACACCATTTTAACGTTATCGTGGTAATTATTCCAAAGGAAACAAAGACAATTTTTGATATTTCTCGGATAAAAACCTCTGAACCTCTGACGTAAGTTAGGCTTGCTTGTCACCTAGCCATTCATTAAATTAAAAAAAACAACAACAATTGGAAGAAGAGACAAATTATATAGTTTTGTGGACTTTTAGAAAATCGACATAAACGCCTTGGATACCTTACTGTCACTTCAAAACTAGAAGGAAATAGAGAAAGAGGTAGGCCAAGAACATCTTCCACAGAGAACGTCTACAGACATGTGACTGTGAAAGACTGGGATAATACATTTTTAATAGTGAGATTGATATAGGTTATGTTGTCTGATTCAGCTTTCTTGCAAAATGAGGCCATTGTCAGGCTCTCTCGTATTTGTCTGCAACTCAACCCTGCTGGAGTTATGATAGAGACATGTTCTGTACTTCGATTTTCAAAGAATGTACTTCTTTAACTACGTCTTTACCGGTGTCTAGGGTGTGGCGGCTGGCTGCTTCTCTTTTACAAGCACAAGATACAAATTTGATTCCCGTGAGGGGGTGATTTTTATGGAAAATCTAAGTCTTTTTGCTAGGATGTTGTAGCTTTCTCAACACGGGTTGGTCCTCACAGGAAGGGTCAATGACCAACTCCCAAATATTCTAACTCGTGTTGTTGGCGGCTTCAAATACCTTCATTAAGACTCCCCCTTTCTCTTTCCATCTCCCCCTCCCCCTCGCTATCTCTCTTTCTCTCTCTCGTTCTTTCTTTCTCTCTCTCACTCTCTCCCTCTCTCTTTAATCCCTCTCTCCCCTCTCTCTCCCTCCCTCTATCTCTATCTATTACACACACACACACACACACACACACACACACACACACACACACACACACACACACACACAAACGCGCACAAACAAATTGCACACACAACACAAACACACATACATGAACCATGTTTCCATCATCAAAACAATTTCTCTCTGTATTTACACGGGCTTGAGACCGTCACACCGAAGTGATGCTGCATGCATTTTAAAATGTTTTGGAGACGCCATTTTCATAGCATGACGCACCAGTTCGCATTTGGCCTACCACTAAAAGCTGCAACAATTGCGCCATATTGCAAGGTACAGGAGTCTAACAAGTCAACAGAAGTCTGCAGATATTGTTTTCCCCAAATGTTATTGGCCTGCTTAGAGCATGGTTACGTTTTGTAAAAAGCAGAGAGCTTTTTGTATTGAACATTACCTCTCCACAAACTCACCAACCCTGACATTCCGTAAGTTATGCGCACGGCATGGAGAGAATGCTTAGGTGCCCTCAAGACCTTTGTCGTCATGAGTAGGGAAGTTCCGTCAGTTTGGATCTGTAGCGAATCAGAACTAAAAAGTTCTTTAAAACATGACCACTTCTGGACAAACGCGCACCCTGCGCATCCCTTTAAACGTCAGCAGAGTGCAGATTTCAGTAGCCGAGTCCTAGGAGACGTCTGTCCGTGGATGATCTGCTGCTAGGATTTTCCTACACATTGACAGTCTGCATTCTCATGGAAGATCTTAACTTAAGACTATGCCTTGTTCATCTTCGCTAGGCCGAGGTGACATGGATCAGAGCATGGCAATGTGTTCATGATTCCTCGATTGTCTTGTAAAGAGGGACCATTTCCTCGATGACATTTGGTTTAGTGGAAAGCCCATTTTAACCCTGCAGGAAACGTCAACTCCAAAAATGCTGTCTATTGGGCACCCCACTCTATTGTCTCTAGACGCCACTTCTTAGTGAACATGTACAGTGTATGTGGCTTTAAAAACTCATGGTTTAGCAGGTCCTTGTGTTAGGGCGCCACTGAACATTTCGAACGACGCGTTAAAAATGTGTCGAGTCCAAAGGAGGGAATGTGGAGCACTGCTTCTAGGAATTTCAAAATGGAATCATTAGGTTTTTTAAACTCTGTAGAAGAATTAAAATATTGTTTAAATGTGACAGGAATGGAAAATTAATGTCAAAGAGAAAATAAAGAAAAAGGTCAACTAATCTTTTCACGACTTCCTTTACAAGATTTTTAAACATTGGTGAACTCTGCGTTTTTGGGTTCTTTTTTCTTTTAGCCGTTTCCGTTTTCAAAACATGTTTCTTCTTCGTGGATTTTATATCAAACAAATTCCTTTGGAATGAATTATGTCTTTTCCAAATAATAGCATTCTAGAACAATTTTTGCGCGAGATATTTAGAAAAAAAGTTGTAAAGTTTTAGGGGGATCACCCTATATGTTTTTTTTAATGCTCTGATAGAGCAAAACCATTTATAGGACTTATCTAAAAATGAATATCAGACAAAATCCTTTTAGCTTCCAAATAATATGTTCAAATGTGAAACGCAAAAATCTTTAGTATGGAGGAAGATATTTACAAAACAAATTGTACCGTGTACAATAATCATGGACCGACAACATCAGTGTATGGACTAGAGGCGCTGTGTTCGCCCCGCATTCAATAGGTCCCGGGTTCGAAACCTCACAATGACTGAACATTTCCTTCTAAAAAAAGCTCTCTAATCATGTCTTGTCGTCAGCTTTCATCTCTATTTTTTTTTTAGCAGAAATAAATGGCGAACCACGACCATTGATGTCTGTTTCAGATCTCGCATTCGTATTGACGATGGTAACTCACTGAAGCTCTTCTGTCACAGAAGGGGACAGAGTTAGTGTAGCATTGATGTATTCACTTTTTATTCTCTAATGACTATGGGCACTGTTTTTTTTTATATCATTTTGAAGGCGGACTGCTTCAACCCTGTCTGTCAGGACCAACCCGAGCTGAAAAAGATGCAACGTCTCAGCGGACAGACGGAGTTTCAATATGATAAGAGATTTATAACCCCTCCAGTTGATATTTTATGGTCATGTCATATGAACGAGTCGGACTCAGGTTGGTAGTTTTTATGTTCGTTCTCAGCAAGGCTTGCTTGTATTTTATTAAGTCGGAATGGTTGAAGTTGAAAACCAATCGTAAAAATTCAGTAGCAAAAACAGCTATTTGATTTACATTAGCATCATTTACGTTTTGAACTAAAGACCAGTGCCTTTATAAAATCGAGAATTCTTTCGGGAGGTACCCGATTGTAAAAAAAATGGGTTGAGAGGTAATCGATTGAAAATTTTTAAATATATAATACCTGTATATATATATATATATACACGAGAATCGAACTCCTGTCTTTTGCGTATGACGGGGACAGGCCTTACCCCTCCAGCAAAGACGCCGGTGTGTGGGCACAATGTTCCTTCACAACACACACTCTATACAGGGGCCCTACAGTTTGTCTTGCACTGTGCTGGCACCCACCAACCACCCGTTCTGGCGTCTCATTCCTAGGTTTTTTTTCACATACTTTAGTATCAGTATGAGTTTTATGGCACTGGCAACACAATAAGGTCATATTGGTGCCGAAGATTACAGGTGTTACAGGAGAGTAACAAAAAAAAAGGAAAAAAAGGAGGGGATATAAGGACCATAGATGTTTAACAGGACAGAAGGAGCCAGCCACACCAGAGCACCCACCAACCACCCACGGACACATAGTTTGTCCGACCAGCGCAGCAGCAGACCACAGCCAATGTTGCAACACTTCTTGAGCCGTCACACACAAACCAGAAACACAAACTTGTCTATTATATAGAACACATAGGCCTTCCCAGTGTTGCTCATCTCTGAAAATTTCAGAAAAAGAAAGATTTTTCCTTTTCAACTCTTTTTTCTTTTCTGAAACTTTTAAAGAAGAGTAACACTATAGTACCTTGCGAAATTTTAGAGAATAATTCTATTGTTGCTCATCTTTTTAAGTTTTAGATTTTCTTTAAAAGTTAAAAAGGGAAAACGTCCACGTATAATGAAGGTATACTTCAGAACAGTGCCTCTGCAAGCGTTGTCGAACGACTAAAAAGTGCGTTCTAAAAGAGTTAACGTTGATATCCGCGGAGGTCATGTCCTGCATTCAATCATTGTTCGTTGGTCAAGCATCTGACAAAATGTAAGGCTCTAATAAAACAAGTATGCATCATTACATGTATTCAACTCAATACGTGTCACGACGCGGTGGAATCAGGCGCTCGTCAAATTTGGGGCATTTGGAGGTATTGGTATTATCTGAAAACTCATTCATTTGTCTTGCTTTCGATGAAAAAAAAATACCTGTCTATCTTGAATACAAGTCGAGATATTTGCGATTGAAGGAAGTGAGGGTCAACTGGTTTCAGAGGCAAAATTAGCCAGAAAATGGCCACCAAAGTTCGGTAACGTCCATAGATTGAGAGAAAATGTGCAATATTTGTGCCTTTAATCAATGTTTTTCGATAAAATCCGCACCGCAATATGTTTTAATTAGACGTAAAAAATGTTGGGCCAAAAAAAAAAAATTCAATAAACATTGCCAAACTGGTTGAAAATTGGCGACTTCACCGATTTCATTCTTTTGACGAGCGCCTGATTCCACCACGACGTAACACATTTGTGTGGCAACGTGGTGGAATCAGGCTCTCGTCAATTTTTGGGCATGTAGAGTTATTGGTATCATCTTCAAGCTTGTTCACTTATCTTTATTTGAAAGAAAAAATATCCATTTATCTTGAATACAAGTCGAGATATTTGTGAATGAAGGAGGTGGGGGTCACCTGTTTTCAGAGGTAAAATTAGTGAGAAAATGGCCGTCAAAGATTAGTTATTTCCTTAGAGTAAGAGCCCGCGGTAACTGAAAATTTACATTTTTTGTGCCTTTAATCAACGTTTTCCAGAAAAATCCACACAGGAATTAGTTTTTTAATGGGCATGAAAGGTGTTGAGCCAAAAAAAACAAAAATTTGATTAAAATTCACAAACCTGCGAAAAAATGCAAGTTTCTTCACTTTGGTTATTTTGACGAGCGCCTGATTCCACCACGACGTAACACACATTATTGTATCACAGTTTGAGTGTAAGTAAAGAGAAGCGCACCGACACAATGGTCATTTAGCGCAAAAGAAAAAAAATAAAAAAATGTCAGAAATAACAGTTAGAAAGAAACGGAATAAAGGTCGTAGAGCGGCCCAACCACCTGCTGCACGGTTTCATAAATAACACGAGGACACGCAGATAAACAATCTCCAACTTTATTGTTAATCATTGCATGAATAATTATAACAGTAATGATAATAATATTATAAAACAATAATTATACCAACAATAATAATAACAAAATGATAGGCTAATAATAATAATAATAATAAAAACAATAACAACAATAATAATAATAATAATAATAATAATAATAATAATAATAATAATAATAATAATAATGATAATTTATATAATAATACGCAAAAATCTTTACAGTAATATACTGTATTAGGAACGAATCATCAGAGCCCAAATGTGAAAAGAACTAAGACCAAGGACACTGTCAGTCACTGAAGAACCCGGGAGTTTGGTTTCACTTTGTTCTACGTTGTACTGGTACATTGTCAAAGCTTGGAGCAGAAGAAAATCTTCAGCTTCAGCCTCTCTACCTTCATGCAAGGCTTGACTATAGGCCAAAAATAGAATAACTTGGCTTGTATAGAAGAAATTACACGTAATTGCTGGATTGAAGTTATGACATGTTACTTGTACTGTCAATCCAAACTATTGATATATTAGTTGCCTGCGCAGTGTATTATGATCATGATACAGTGCTGCCCCCCCCCCCAAAAAAAAAAAAAAAAAAAAAAACACGAAAAATTAAATAAATTACTATTTTCTTTTTTTTTTGTTGTCGTTGTAAAACAGGGTGATATGAAGTTTAGAATTTATTACAGCCAAAAAAAATGTACCACCACAACTCTCCCCCCCAACCCCCCCCCCCTAAAAAAAACATACAAAAAAAACCGTACCCGGTAATTGCCGGTAATGGAAAAATAGAATAAGACGAAAAAGTTCAGCTCTATGAGCACATATTTATGTCTACCTTTGGTAAGGTGTAATTCACACACAGTGTTTAAAAAACCCTCAGGTTATTCAAGAAAAGGGACAAAAAATCTTTTTCCAAAGGAAAAGCCAACCTGGTACTTGAACCCTTCCTTTCTACATTAGGGCCTATCTGTCTATTAAAGTCCATTTTCACAGGCTGAACAAGTGCAATGGAAGAACGAAAAAAAATAATTTAAATTACCTCCCATGTAGCGCTGTGACCAAAGAAATGAGGCAAACATTTATAATTTGTAATTGCAGAACTAATTTATACCCACCCACCCCCGTCCCATTTCCTGTTGAAGCATAAGTAATATGTTCTTCTCCATCAAAGCTTCAATAAGCCTCCTGCACATATTGAGAAAAGCAAGATATTGATAACCCACAAAGAGTCTATAAAGGAAATCCAGCAGACAGGCAATTTAGATCGACAGCTGTACGACAGGCAGTTTTTAAGTAGTGTCTCCCAATACAAAACTGTTATACTTAATAACAATTACAATAATCATAATCATACGAGATTAAGCCAATAAACACCAAGATTAACAAAAATAGAAATAATAAGAGCTGTAACCATTCTACAACTACTCTCAACAAAGAGTATAATACGGAGTAGAATTCTTCTTCTTCTTCTTCTTCTTCTTCTTCGTCTTCTTCTTCTTCTTCTTCTTCTTCTTCTTCTGCTGGTGGTGGAGGTCCGACCTGCATTCAGCTGGCGGTCAACACAAGGTTATTCGGTGCACTGCTTCCGATGGCTATATACCTACATTGTGTCTCAGCAATTGTAACACACTACTGGGTCTCAGCAATTGTAACACACTACTGGGTCTTAGCAATTGTAACACACTATTTTTGTCACTCAAAACCACCCTAAAAAACCCACACCAGTCTACGATTTTTCTGACAAAAGCAAGAAATGAACAACAAAAAAGAAGGGATAGTAAATGCTTTACATTACCACCAGCACAATTTAGGCAATAGAGGAGGCGGCGGTAAGGGATAGTAAATGCTTTACATCACCACCAGCACAATTTAGGCAATAGAGGAGGCGGCGGTAAGGGATAGTAAATGCTTTACATTACCACCAGCACAATTTAGACTATAGAGGAGGCGGCGGTAAGGGATAGTAAATGCTTTACATCACCACCAGCACAATTTAGGCAATAGAGGAGGCGGCGGTAAGGGATAGTAAATGTTTTACATTACCACCAGCACAATTTAGACTATAGAGGAGGCGGCGGTAAGTGATAGTAAATGTTTTACATTACCACCAGCACAATTTAGACTATAGAGGAGGCGGCGGTAAGGGATAGTAAATGTTTTACATTACCACCAGCACAATTTAGACTATAGAGGAGGCGGCGGTAAGGGATAGTAAATGCTTTACATCACCACCAGCACAATTTAGACTATAGAGGAGGCGGCGGTAAGGGATAGTAAATGCTTTACATTACCACCAGCACAATTTAGACTCTAGAGGAGGCGGCGGTTTAGACTCCCTGCTTGTCAGGACAAACCTTAGCTGAGTGGGAAACAGAGTTCTCGTGGACAGACAGAGATAAAGTGGAGTCCACTTAAACTGAACATGGCTAATCTCAAAACAGTGGCAAACAGAAAAAAAAGGTCTCCATATTTTTCTTTGCTACTTGAGCATTCTGTCTATAACAAACCTGCCCCCCCCCCCCCCAATGATTTACTTACTTTTACTTTTACCCCCCCCCCCCCCGACTAAACAGAAGAAAATCAAGCAGTCCCTCATATTTCAATTTAAGCAAACCCTACTGTATTATAATATGTGAGGCAGCGTGGTGGAATCAGGCTCTCGTCAATTTTTGGGCATGTAGAGTTATTGGTATCATCTTAAAGCTTGTTTGCTTGTCTTTATTTGGATGAAAAAAATGTCTATTTATCTTGAATACAAGTGGAGATATTTGAGAATGAAGGAGGTGGGGGTCACCTGTTTTCAGAGGAAAAATTAGTGAGAAAATGGCCGCAAAAGATTGGTTATTTCCTTAGCTTAAAAGTCCGTGGTAACTGGAAATCTCCTTTTTTTGTGCCTTTTATCAACGTTTTTCAGGAAAGTCCTCAAAGAAATGAGTTCTTTAATGGGCATAAAAGGTGTTGAGCCAAAAAACAAACATTTGATAAAAATTCACAAACCTGCGGAAAAATGCAGGTTTCTTCAATTTGATTAATTTGACGAGAGCCTGATTCCACCACGCTGCCTCACATATAACATAATGTTCTTTAAGCAGTTATCCATCATTTCTTTTGCAAGCAACTCCGATGAGCCCTAAAGATAACACCATAGACACTAGTGTGAGGCAAGGCTTCACAACAACAGAGTAAGCTGCTGAGGAACAGAAATCTGTTTTAAAACATGTCAAACGTTTTTTTTCTACAGCTTTTTTAAAAACATATTATTGAGCAGAAGTATTCTCCAGCCTGCAAACACAACGGCAAGTAACATAGGCACTTGAATACAATATTCTGATCCATAGAACATATCCCATACAGAGGCATTTGTTGAGGAAACGTCTTGTCGCTAAAGGACATAATGTCACTTTCTGAACACATAAATACTGTCACTACTCAAACTGGGACATAATGTAACCCACAAAAGATTGAAACAGGGACATTTCTAAACACATAAATAATGTCACTACTCAGACAGGGACATAATGTCACCACTTTCTAAACACATAAATAGTTTCACTACTCAAAACAGGGACATAATGTCACCCACAAAAGATTGAAACAGGGACATAAAGTCACCCACAACAGATTGAAACAGGGACATAATGTCACCCACAAAAGATTGAAACAGGGACATAATGTCACCCACAAAAGATTGAAACAGGGAATGTTCAGTCAGGCACCAAGCGTGGAATGTAAAGTCACTTACCCAAGCGTGGACATAATGTCACTCACCAAACAGGAATGTTACGTCGTTATTAAACACAGAAGGTTTTGTCACTAATCAAAATGGGGACATTACTTGCCAAACATTATATTGCTTGAAATTACCAGTTTTACTCAGTCAAATTGAAATATAAGTCATTGAAATAAAAAAAATAAAAATATTCCCCCTCCAAAAGTAGAACTTTAATTCTGACATATTTAAAGATTACTTTTACAATTTCATCCTTTTAGACAAGCTTCTACGTTGTTATAGTGGAAGATGGTATACACCCCCATCAATACAAACTACATATTTGGGAGGCAGGCTGCTTTCACTCTGTCTGCCAGAGCCAACCCATACAAAAAGAGATACAACATCTCAGCAGACAGATAGAGACACTCAATAAAACTTCTCTCCCCATTTGAATCAATGTCATGACTTCTGAGTGTGACATCGAAGTGCCTGAACGCTACACCACAGAAACAGGTAAACTAGCTTTTATTTCTCAATGCTAAACATTTCTTTTTTACTCTACGAAGAGAATTCAAATGTCTAAAACTAATGGACAGCTCTCAGATATTTTTCTGTAGTATTTTCAACAACATCGGAATCATTTTGTGAATCCAAAACAATAAATAAGTTGATAAATTATATAAGTTTCCTGCGACACCCAAAAGGGTATAAGCGGTGGATAAAAGAAGAATTATTTCATTTATATAAGTTAAAAAGACGGCAATTAGAAGGAAACAAAAGCGGAAGTATATCACACAAAACTGTATTATTATCAGGCAAAACAAACGGTACAGAAGTAAGATAAAACTGAATAATAAGTGTAGTCCAAATAAGCATTTATATCAAATACAGTATGAATATTAACATGGTGTGTAATTTTGGAATGAGTTACACTGATGATCAATAAAATAGGAAAGGACATCTTTGCTATTAGTGTTGATGAATCAGAAAATTCAAAAAGGCATTCCAGCACCTCATCATGAACACAAATTTAATACAAAGGATCTGACCTCAATATCTGAACAGTCAAAATCAGTAATTTGCACACGCTTTTGATTTTCTGGAGATTACATGATGCGAAAAGACCTCATTTTCAGGAAAAGATCATGCTATGATAATAATAATAATATTACTAACCTCTCCCCCTCCCCCCTAAAAAAAAGACCCCCAAATAACTCAAACAAACAACCCCCTCCACCCCCCAAACCCCCCCCCCCCCAAACAACAAACAAATAAACAAACATAGAAACAAAAAACAAAACAGCCGAACTAAAATGTGTCTCCTTAAAATTATTGTTTCACAGTTTCTTAGTACTACTTAAAATGCAATGTACATAAATTTGATGTTAAAACTTTGCATGTAAAGGAAGGAGTGTGGGTGCTAACAGTCCTGAATGATTCATGATTATAATTCATCAGTCATGATAGTTAACAACCCGCTGGACGAGTCAGCATGGAATGTTCAGATTATGCAACAAGTTCTCATCATCATCATAATCATCATCATCATCATAATCATCATCATCATCTAAATGAGCCTCTTTAACAATGCAATAAAAAATCTAAAGGCCACACAAAGTTCCTTGAGTTGGACTATAAAACCTTCGTCCAAACATTTGCAATGAAAGGTTCGTTTCAATTGTTGATTCCCTGGACGTTCAAGTAAGTTATTTGGTGACTGGATTTCAGAGGTGGAGTCTTTCAGAGACGGATTCTATCCTCAACCCCTCCTCAGCACTTGCCATCTTAAGGTATTCTTACTGAGGGCCTTTGTCAGTCAGTCAGTAAGTGTATGGGTTTCACGCCCCTTTCCAAAACTGTAAGGTTATCAAAGCGTGGGACTTATATATTTAAAGTCCATCTTCGACAGGGCTGTGTCAAATGGATTGGGGGCCTCTGAAGACTCCACAAAATGACCCAAGTTTTAGAATTTGAACTAGGGTCATCCACTCCGTAGTCCAACTTGATGCTAAAGGTGTTTACGGTCAAATTATGAGAATGATAGCATAACAGGCTATAATGTTGCGTTCCTATACAAATTGGTGGAGCAGATGTTTTAGGCCCCCATCGATACAATTTGGATCATTAATGACGCAGACTGCTAGGACCTTGTCTGTCAGGGCCAACCTAGGCTTAGAGGGGTAAAATCACCCAGATGGAGATACTCCATAAAAATTCTCCCCATTCGGAATCGAACTCGCATGGTCTGTGGGCAACAGCCAAGTGCCTAATTGCTACACCACATACATGTCCCAGGGCTACGGAAATGACAAATTGGAATAACGCTGGCTGGCCCAACAAAGTATATTATGAATTTGTGTGAGCCCAGGTAAATAGGAACAAAAAATTGACTGTTATACATAAAGTACATTTGAATTCAGGTAAATAGCACAAAAATCGACAGTCATATACTCATTGTTTATAATATTTGAATTCATGTATATACATATCATTTTCCAGTCAAACCATATCGGCGCAGACACACAAATCATCGGCGTAAATTACAGACCATGTAACTCTGAAGGAATAACGAAGCAGAAGCCTGGTTATTAGAACGTGCGTACACTGTTCTGGCTAAATACCACACTGTACACACACAGCCTTTCTTTGTATTATAATTTATTATCTTTCACCAGATAAAGGCTATCTTGTATCAACTCCAATTTCCGACTTCTGGGAGTCTTCATCACAACTGTAAAGACTGTTTAAATTCTTCAACAGAGCCCAAAATTTTGAATCATTGTAGTGAAATCAGGTGCTCGTCAAAATAATGAAATCGAAAAAACCCCCAGCATTATTCTGCCAGTTTGTCAATTTTTAAAGCACGTTTTTTTTTTTCGTTTTGTCTCAACACCTTACACGTTCATTGAAAAAATAAATTTCTATGCAAGTTTTACTGAAAAAAAGTTAATTAAAGGCACAAAAAATGTAACATTTCTGTTTTCAAGGATTCTACAGCTATAATAGAAGTCACCAAACTTTCAAGGCCATTTTTATTCTAAGATAGACGGTATGTCTTTCATCAAAAACGAGACAATTGAACAAGTTTTAAGATAATACCAATAACTCCATTTGCCCCAAAACTGACGTACACCTGATTCCACCGTGTCTTGACACAATATTGTTACTGTAGACTGTTAATACCTGTGTGTGTGTGAGAATTTCAACATAATTTTGTACTCACCCCAGTTTTCAAGAGCGGAATTCAGTGATTTCAAAGTGATTCACAACCAAAACTGCAATACTGGAGTAAGTGCAAAATGGCGCCAAGTTGGCGCTGTGACAACACATTTGAACTTGTCACTTGCAAATGTATACATGCGCGGTGAGTAAAAGTAAACTTCAGCCCTCAATTTGGAACTTAATTGACCTTGTATGCACATTCAAGGTCTTGACTCTCCATAAAGCCAAATTTAGAGGTGACCACGACATTATAATATAAAAGGTCCTATTTTAATTTTAAGAAAAAATGAGGGGTCAAAGTTTTTTTCCCTCAGATTCTGTGACGCATCTTGTAATTTCTGATAAAAATATAATCAAATTGTTTTTTCTCTCTTCCTCTTCCACTTTCTTTCTCTTTCTTTCTCTCTCACTATCTCTCTCTCACACACACACATCCCAACAAGCACACTTAAAAAAAAAGTATTACCGTCTAACATTTTATCCAACACATCCGAAACATACCACTTTGCAAACAAAATCATACACTCATACGTTCACATACACACACAAACACACACTCTCTCTCTTTCTTTCTCTCACTCACACACATTTACGAGCACACATAGACACACATATACACAAGTTGGTGGCACACAGGTCTCAGAGCTTGGCTCCCTCTGTCTCATCGTAAGCATTGTTCTTGTAAACATATTTGGACTCTGGGCCGGTCTCTTTCTTTCCGAAGGATGTATACCGGTTATCTGGATCTGACACCTGAAACAAAAATTAAATAAATAAATAAATAAACAAATAAGTAAATAAATACGCAAATAAACATATCAGTAAATAAATTTAAAACAAATAAAGAAAGAAACATTTTTAAAAAATCAAAAAAAATCAACCAATAAGATTTTTAAGAAAAAGAAATATGAGCGACTTTGGTACTTTTTGACAGTTAATTCTTTA
>NW_004797347.1:1509064-1511950 GCF_000002075.1 Aplysia californica
GAGAGAGAGAGAAAGAGAATGAGAGAGGGACAGAGAGAGAATGAGAGAGGGACAGAGAGAGAATGACAAAGGGAGAGAGAGAGAAAGAGAGAGAGAGAAAGAGAATGAGAGGGAGAGAGAGAGAATGAGAGAGAGAGAATGAGAGAGAGAATGAGAGAGGGAGAGAGAGAATGAGAGAGGAGGAGAGAGAGAATGAGAGAGGAGGAGAGAGAGAATGAGAGAGGGAGAGAGAGAGAGAGAAGATAAGGGACGCCCCAACCATCCGCTCAAATATTATATCTCAATAAATCAATTTTGAACAATTCATCAGTCAGTGAAGGTCGTGACTCCTCCCCCACTGCATGACCTCATTTCCCCTGAGCATGCGCCTGTGGCGTAGCGGTTAGGCTCACCATCGTCTTACGCAGAAGAGGCGGGTTCAATTCTTGTGTGGTGGAGGTTCTTTTTATCGAGTAACTCCGTCTGTCTGCTGGGACGTTGTACCCCTGATCTCAGCCAGGGTTTAGCCCTGACAGGCAAGGCCGAAGCCGCCACAGTAAAACATCTTCAATGACACATTTATTCCTTTTCCCGTGACGATGTGTCTGTACTTTGCCTTGTTCTTCAAGTCATTAGACCAGGAACTGGCCTTGGTGAGAATGAAAGTCCACATACGTTATTCCCAAATTCTTGTCTCATGTCAACACGCTACCTCAGAATAGAATTACAAAGTCTTACTTGCAAAGTACAAAGTTTTTGAGAAATTAGACGTCAAGGATTTTGAGATCCACATCAAGTCAAGCTTTTTCCAAAGCCATTCTTTGAATACCTTGATAATGACTCCAAATATTCTTTCGATTTTGATAGAACAGAAGGACCATTTGTGAGACGTGCTAAGAAAATTAGTTGCTTCTCCTATTTTAGCCCTCTAGAAATAGAGGTGTTGAACTGATAGGCTGAGTTTTTTCAATTCATAAGTTGGAAATAATAAAAGACACGATACATTTGAAGAAAATGACATCAGTTGAGAGTCTACACATTTACTCCTTTGTTGATTTTCTGCCGATATCTCCATTTGTGAATTGCGAGAAGTAACTCATTTTGTCAGCACGTCCCACATTTGGTTTCTGACCTATTTCTTGGTACCTCAAAACGATCAAAAGTGTCAGATACAACTGTGTAATTCTGGGGTAGCTAACAGTCACGGAATTTCTTTGCAGTAGTTTAGTTTAAGTTTTAGTTTTAAAAAAAGGGGGGGGGGCAGGGATACACTAATGGTCATTTAAAATAGATGAAAAAGAAAATCAACGCAAAGCACACAGACAAACGCAACAGAGAGTAAGTAAAGAAAGAAAGAAAGAAGGACCTATTAGTGACACAAGCAAACAACCCCGCACTGCAGTATTTGTTCAAGATATATATACGATTAGCCTCATTAGCCTTCCAAATGAGTAGATGTAGACTTCAGACATATGTGAGGCAGCGTGGTGGAATCAGGCTCTCGTCAAAATAATCAAAATGAAGAAACTTGCATTTTTCAGCAGGTTTGTGAATTTTTATCAAATTTGTGTTTTTTGGTTCAAATCCTTTCATGCCCATTAAAGAACGCATTTCTGGGTGGATGTTTCTGAAAAACGTTGATTAAAGGTACAATAAATGTAAATTTTCAGTTGCCACGGACTCTTAAGCTAAGGAAATAACTAATCTTTGGCGGCCATTTTCTCACTAATTTTACCTCAGAAAACAATGTGACCCACACCTCCTTCGTTTGCAAATATCTCGACTTGTATTCAAGATAAATGAATATTTTTTTCATCCTAATAAAGACAAGTGAACAAGCTTTAACACGATACCAATAACTCTACATGCCCAAAAATTGTCGATAGCCTGATTCGACCACGATGCCTCACAAATATTTTATAGAACTGGACCTGGACTACGAACATGCATTTTGCGCACACAGGAAAAAAATTACATTGCGTGCAACAAAATCAAGGGCCAACCGCTACACCACAGACGCCGGTGATCAATCCAAGGAAGACACAAGTCTACACACTACAGCAGAATTTTAATCAACTTCACATACAGCACAGCCAGGACATGAACACCGAGGCGTTTAACCCACTGAAGACACACATTCTCGTCGTTCGACAACACTTCGCTACCTTAATTAGAATTGCCAAGTTCTATCTGACATCTTTGGCCGTTTTGAGTTACACGAAGACCATGAGGTCAGAAACTGAATGTTTTATTTGCTCTTAAGAAAATAAGGTAAGAATTACTCGAAAGCAGTAATCGAGATATTCAAAGAATTGCATTCGAAAAAGCTTGACATTTTGTGAAACTTAATTTATTTTTCACGTCAAATTTCCCAAAACTAGGTTCTGAGCAGATGAACTTTGTAATTTTAGGGTAGCGACGTGGGGTATTTTAAAAGCTCAGGCGTTCGTCAATTTTTAGGCATTTGGAGTTATTGGTATCTTCTTAAAAGCCTGTTTCTTTATCTTGCTTTCGTTCAAAATATACCTTTTTTTTTAGAAGTCGAGAAATTTGCGATATAAGGGAGTAGCGGATTGGCAGAAACCGCAGACGGATAGTAAAGAAGTAGGACCTACCGGTGGCACCCTTAACCCTTCCGGATTGAACCTCTAGTACGGCTTCTGGCTAGGCCAATGGGTGATGACCATAATGTTACACAAAACATAATAAACTAACTAATACGTCGAAAAGCAAAACGCAGCAAAAACAAAGACGAATGATATTATTACTGGGTGAAAAGAGAAAGAGCTGAAACAACTAACGACATCCATAGAAAAATAACCAGAATAAACTACATCATGACGACGAAGGAAAATGTGATTAGAAAGGGAAGAAAATAAAAGCAAACGACATCTAGAATACTCGACA
>NW_004797347.1:1512070-1513819 GCF_000002075.1 Aplysia californica
CCCCCCGCGCCCTTCAAAATCTCACCGTTGCTAGGACAGATGAAATCAAACCATAAATAACAATACAGATCTAGCACTTTCCCCTTTCATTGTAAACATAGCACGTTCAAATGTGGCGACATTTTGTGGCATTGAAAGTTCAAATTTGACACGTATTTTATTAGCACAACGACTCTCTATGAAAGCTCAAATGTGAACATTGCAACATCAATTGGAAGACAATTTCCTTTTCATAATAATGTGACTTTGCACGTTCAAATGAGACATCAATAGATATTGGTTAGTTACATTAAACACGAAAACAAATGAAAAATGCCGGCGGTTTTCTCTAAAATTGCTCACGTAGACGAAGCCGGAATTTACAAGGCATATCTTAGAATTGAGAACTACCTGCAAATTACGTATTTTGCTAGGCGTAAGGTTTTCACTTCCAGCAGCCTGCAATGTTGTTAAATGATAACTAGAGAGAGATAGCCAAGTAACAATGCTTCGAAGTGGATATAGTGACTTTCTAAGATGTCTCACGCCATGAGAGCTGAGGCCAAAGGTATTGTTGTCAAGCATCCGGACTCATCTATTGGCATCACCAAAAGAGAACTCAAAAAATACTATAAAGCATCATCCAGAGATATGAAAAGAGTAAGAAGAATTGCTTCAACGTTATAGGGCTTACTATACTACATTGAGATAGAGATGACCATGCCGCTGACTGGAAACAAAACTGAAAAAAGACTCCCAAAGAAAAACTCCATTAAACGAAAAAAATAAATAAAACCGAGGTCTTTATCCCAATTATCTTACAGGAAAAGACAAAAACAAACCCAAAACAAAAGAATACAAGGACTTTATCCCAGTCATCGTACAGGAAAAAAACCAAGGTCTTTATACCAGTCATAAAAAAACCCACAAAAACAAAACAAATCATAACAAAACAAAACCATACATGCAAGGCCTTTATCGGTCATTGGTAAACGACCTTCTCTCCCATCCAATCTCCCCCACCCCCCGAAAAACCCCCACAACAAACCCTTCTCCCCCCAAAAAAACAAAACAACAACAACAACAACTCAACAACCACACAACAATAATAACGACAACAAAAACAACGACGTCGACGACGACAACAACAACAACAATAAGGACAACAACAACGACAAGGACTTTATCCCAGTCACCGTAAAAGAAAACAAAAAACGGACAGTATACTGCATGCGAGTTCCAATCGGCAATGTGGGTAATCTATGATGGCTATTACTATCAGAAAGAGCGAAATGAGGTGCTGTTCTTGTGCACAGGTCTCAGTGTACTGGGGTCTGAATGCTGTTAGTTTGAGGACACGCATACTATCTCCAAATATCCACCAGTTTAGCTTATAAACATCAAGAAGGACAACAATGTCTCCAAAATATACTCACCCGCTCAGAAGCCATGCAAGACCAGATACCAATTCGACTCACGACTTTGAAAAACCAACAACCCAATAACACGGAGTTTACAACGTTGCCTTCCGCACCCCCAACAACAACAAACAAAAAGTCAACAAACACAAAAAACAAAGATGACAATATCAAGCTGAGTACTAAGTGAGCGATAGAAGGCGACAGGGCAACATACTCATCTGTTTTTAGTTTTGGCAAGAGTTTTACGGCACTTGCAACACAATAAGGTCATAAAAATGCCGAAGAACAGAAGTTTTACAAGAGAGTAACAAACAAAAAAGAGGAAGGAGAGAGAGAGAGAGAGAGAGAG
>NW_004797347.1:1515181-1516509 GCF_000002075.1 Aplysia californica
TCTTCTGGTAGGAAAGATCTACACCTAGTCTTCTCGGACAAGGGTGAAAAATCTCGGAGAGCCCGCGTACAAGTTGCGCACGTTAAAGATCCCTCGGTGGTCTAAAATCGATAAGAGTAGGCTTCGGTCGTCACCTGAGCAAAATTTCCAATTTCCTACCAACAGAAATGTTTAATGTGTCCCACGCGCTCATATAACCTTATGCAGTTGCGAGCACCTAAAACACTTACAAAAAAAAAGGAGTGAACTATGAAAATAAGAGACACCACGACTAAATAATTTTGCCATGTTGGTGCGTCAGGCTTCTCTTATTTTTCTCGCTCACAAACCATGACAAAATAGTTAGCCACCTTTTTAAAAAATCGTAGCACAGGACTGAGCTTCCAAATTCGACCCCCTCCCCCCTCTTAAACAATAACTACAGAAACCATATTTTTCTCTATTGCTGTGTGGCGGTGAATATACCCACTGTCTTTAACTTCGTCTTTAACCCCCCACCCACCCCCTCTGCCCCGAAAAAATCCATATCCCTCCTTCTCTCCATTCACTTCCATGATGTTCTTCCTTCCACGTCTCTCATTTTGATGTTTTCCACCCCCCACCCCCCGTCAATGAAAAATTAAAAATCTTTTTGTTTTTATGTAAATGCTTTTACGGTCCCATTGTTGCAATTTAGATATTTTAGGAAACAGGATTTGACCAAGCCGGTCAGGGCTTACTCGGGATAATAGGGATACGACATCCCAGAGGAGAGACCGAGATAGTCGATCAAAATTCTCCCCACCCGGGAATCGAACTCAGGTCTTCTGAAAGCGACATCGAAGCGCCTAAGCGCTACAACTCTGATGCTGGTCCCCACAACCAAATAACTTTGTTCAGAAGTTAATCTCACCCCGCCCCCTTCCAAAAGCCACCACAAAAAACAACAACCCAACAACCCCCCCCCCCAATAAAACACACACACACACACATACATCAAACTAACAGCAAACCAGCACATTTATGACACTAAAAAAACCACGTATAGCCGTACAACAAAGACAGAGAAAGGAAAATAAAAACGCAGGGTGTTAGAAAAAAAAATGATATCAAAATGCATAATATAGAGCAAACAGCATAATAAAAGCTTCATGCAGCCCCATATAGAGCATACCAGTCCGACTCAGATCTGTGAAAAGGATGGATGAACGTGTGAGAGAGTGAGAGGGGGAGTGAGTGTGTGTGTGTGTATGTGCGTCTGTGTGTGTATGTGCGTCTGTGTGTGTGAGCGAGTGTGTGTGTGTGTGTGTGAGTGTGTGTGTGTTGTGTGTGTGTGTGTGTGTGTGTGT
>NW_004797347.1:1517092-1519058 GCF_000002075.1 Aplysia californica
CTACCAACTCCACACATCCTCAGACACACACACACACACACACACACACACACACACACACACACACTATATATTCCCCAAAAACAAACAAACAAACAAACCTACACACATGTGCACACACACACACACACACACACACACACACACACATACACACACATAGACACCCTGGCACTACACGTCAGTAATTTTGAAACACATCTGATGTCAAGTTCGATTACTAATTAAAGTAAGTATATCAACGAGTCTGTCTATCCGACTCAATTTGACCCAATTTGATGACCAAAAGTGTATACATCTCTTAAGCAGCAGAAAAAAGAGAGGATGCTAATAAAAACTAATTTAAAAAGGCAAAAATCAAGGAATACAAAAGCTGTGCCACTCCTATACCACCCCTCCCGGCAAAAAACAACAAACCCAACAAACTAACAAAACAAACGAACAAAACATAAGACCCCTAATAAATAACCAAGAACAAAAACGGGAAAAATGCAACAATATACAGACAAACAGAAAGGAAAGAACGGGGCATGCTTTTAAAAACAAGGAAGCTTACAAAGGACACGGAACTAAATGTAACGGTGCACCAATGTGTCGTACCTGCTCTCTTTGCTGACATCAGTTTTGTGGGAGAAGAAGAGCAGTTTAAAATCAATTTTTCTTTTTAAAGTTTTATTTCCAACTTCAAAATGAGATTTTATTTTTTCAAGGCCAGAGCAACAGGCGTCTGTGGTACAGCACTTAGACGTTTCGCAGCAGCACGCAGAAGACTCGAGTTCGATTTCAGTGTGCAGAGAATTTTTATCGAGTATCTCGGTCTTTCTGCTTGGACTTTGAGCATGGATTTATTTAAGGAACGCCCAATTGGGGTACGAACCCTTGCAGTCAGCTCTGTAGCCCAACATAATTCCAAATGAGCTAACGAAACGCTCTTTTATAGGTATAGCGGAACGAGGAAACAAAGCATGGAACAAACAGAGAGATGGGAATATCAAAGAACAAAATTATAGTGCATTTGTTGATTAAAAAAGTATGAATAAACGTGCTGAAGAGGTCTCAGGGTCGTTCTTAGAGCTGTTTAACGTTTGACTAGGTCAGCATTTATCCTTAGCCTTCGTGTCCATTGGAACGGAAAAGACCTAATTTTTTTGTCGGGAGGAAGAAAATCGGTTGGGTCGTTTCCGTCTTCTGTGTCCACACAGTTCGGGAAAGACAAGTCTAGTCTGTTGGCCTAGGGGCCTACTTATTCCACGGATGTGTACGCTAGACCGGTGTCGCGGTGGGCTGTGTCCTCGGTTCGGGCTATAAATAGTCAAGAGGTCGATGAACCCAAGACGGGAAAGAGAAATGTATAGGTTTTAAAGAAAAATGGGTAAAATTGTTAAAATGCATTGAAACCAAGTGGTTTGCGCGTACACTTGGCTCATTTTGAGGCGCTGATTACGAATATGACATTAGATTTTTAAACCGAATGCAATATTAGAATTCATTTCTTTCTTTCTTTCTTTCTTTCTTTTTTTTTGGGGGGGGTTCCGGCAAGGCCTATGGCTGATGAATCAAAACCGGGCCGGCTAAAACGCAGCAAGCGGCTTTTCAACCGACCAGTGTTTTGGCGGGACGTGTCGTGTCGTGTCTGTTGACACAACCAAACGGAATTCTCGCTGATTCCTTAGGAAATAAACGGTGCTCTATTTCAACTACCGACTTTCCGAGAGACGGACAGAATCGGGTTGTTTGGTTTCCGTTCCAATGGACACGCACCCTCACACCGTCTTTGATTCCAAGCGTTCTGACGATGTCTCTCCTTTGGAACGTATCAAGGAAGTCAGGATCAGAAGGGAAGGAAGCAAGCATTTGGGCAATCTACTACCTCTATGTCTACCACCCAGACAAAGTTGTATCATGTATACTGCTGTAAGATCTACTTCCTCTATGTCTACCACACAAAGCTGCATCATGTATACTG
>NW_004797347.1:1519158-1523275 GCF_000002075.1 Aplysia californica
GGGGTGGGGGTGGGGGGAGATAACAAAAACCTGCTCCGATTGTTTTCTTCCTGTATCGATTCACTGCTGTTATCATAGCAGATGTATATTATTATGTGAAGCATTGTGTTGGAATCAGGCGCTGGTCAAAATACTGAAATAGAAGAAACTGTCACTTTTCCTCCTATTTGGCAATTTTTATTGAAATTTTTGTTTTTTGGCTCAACACCTTTATGTCCATTTAAAAAGATATTTCAGTTTTGGAAATCACTGAAAATGTCGATTAAAGGCACAAAAAATGCAAATTTTCAGTACCTATGAACTCTCAAGATATAGAAGTGACCAAACTTTGGCGGCCATTCTCTCGCTAATTTTACCTCTGAAACAAGGCGACCCCCACCCCCTTCAAGTCAGATGGATATTTTTTTCACCAAATGCAAGACAAATGTATAAGCTTTAAGATGTTACAATAACTCAATATGCCCAAAAATTGACGAGTGCCTGATTCCACCGCGTCCCGCCACATATAGGTCTCTGCAGCTGTATAGTTCTGTCGTGCATAGAGAGGCCACTATCCTTCTTCAAGGAAGAGAAACGAATTGTTTATTGGTTTTTTTTTGTTTTTTTCCTTTTTTTCTGTAATCATCACCCATAAGTGCCAGATCTGCGACAGACGTCGGCGATCACGGTTCTCCAAGTATTCCTTTGCTCGTCTTTACTTTATCCGTCCTCTTGTGCTTGTACCTCTAGGGCGTCGAGGGGAGAAAGAGCTCCCTGTCTCTAGCAAGTTTGATGGCCTGGCTGGGTGGGATATTGAATGTTCTCAGGGTATCCTTCACAACCTGGATCCAGGTCTTGCTTTGTACCCTGATGCTTTCCTGTTGTAGGCTTTACTGGCAAGCTGGTTAGGTGACATACGTGTATACTCTTATAAAAGAAAGCTACGTTATCCTGATCTTTCCCCGTCTTCCATATGTCTAGGCTCTCCATACTGGTTGCTCCGGGTCTTCCCCTGCCTCGTTTGCCTTCAATTTATCCAGGGATTAAAATCAAAGGAAACTGTCTTGGCATTTGTTTCCCCCTGTCGAGTAAATTGTTTGGATGGCCATCAAGGTAATCTAGTACTCATGAGATCTAGTTGAGGAGAAAAAGAAATTTGTCAGGACGCGGTGGAATCGGGCGCTCGTCAATTTTTGGGCATGTGGAGTTACTGATATAATCTGAAGCCTTATTCGTTTGCCTTGCTTTCTATGACCCCCCCCCCTCATTTCTCTTGAAAAAGAAGTTGAGATATTTGCTATTGAAGATGGTGGGGTAGCCTGGTTTCAGTGACTAAATTAATGAAAAAATGACCGTCAAAGTTTCGTAACTTAAATAGCTTAAGAGTTCTTAAAAACTGAAAATTGCGTATTTTGTGCCTCGTCAGTAATCAAGTCTGTACATTCTTTCCAGTAAAGTTCACATGGAAATGTGTTTTCATAGGAGCATAAAAGGTGTTTAGCAAAACCCCCAACAATTTATGTTAAAAAATCCAAGTTGGTGGGAAAGTTCCTTTTTCTTCTATTTCATCATTTTGGCCAGCGCCGCATTTCACCATGATTCCTCACAAATTACCTTCACACACACCCTCACGTCGTCTTTGATCCCAAACAAACTGACAATGTGTCTCCTTTGGAGCATATCAAGGAGGTCAAGATCTGAAGGGGGGGACAGTACTTGGGCAATCTACTTCCTCTAGGTCTACCACCCACACAAGGCAGTATCATCTTTTATACTGCTGTAACATCTACTTCCTCTATGTCTACCGCCCTCACAAAGCTGTATAATATAAGCTGCTGTAAGATCTACTCCCTCCATGGCTAACACACACAGCTGTATCATCTATACTGCTTTAAGATCTACTTCCTCTATTTCAAAGTTGTATCATAAATACAGCTGTAACATCTGTTTCCTCTATGTCTACCACTCAAAGCTGTGTCCTTTATACAGCTGTAAGATCTACTTCCTCTAGGTCTACCACACAACGCTGTATCATGAATACTGTTTTAAGGGCTACACATGAAGGCTATCTTGCTTATTACTGGACCGAATTTGACCAAATTTCCCACATATAACAAGCATATTAAGGAGTCTTTAAATCCGCAATCAAATTTGAGTAAAGTTTCGTTTCCATGGATACGGCGGCCATATTGGATTTTGTTGACATGTCTTACGTAATGAATACCGCACTTATCCCTCTTGGAAATTGAATGTTTTTTTTGCGTGTTCACAAACATTAGATCTAAAAATTTGATTTTTGTTTTTTTCCTAAACGAATTTTTTTTAAAATTATGAATTTTTTCCTGAGGTAGCATTCAAGTCTTCAAAAAATCGGTAAAAATCCACACTGCAGACACCACCAACAAAAATCTATTCCATATATCAAAATTTTTTAGCATTATATTTTCTCATAATTCTGTGAAAATTTCATGAAGATTGGATGAAAAATTGTGGAGTTATTAAAAAAGGTATAGAGAAAAGTCGCGATTTGAGAAAACGGCCGATAAAGAAAAATAAAATACTGACTTTATGAGGAAATGGCGGTGACAAACATTCCCGGTATGGGAAAATATACTGTTTTAGGCGGTTCTTATGTGATGAAATAGTTGTAGGGAAGGCTGAGGAAGCTAAAAATGCCTACAACTTAAATTTCATAATTTTGAGCCGAATTTTCCATGTCTGCCAAATAAAGCTGTAACTTGTACATGTTAGTGTTGTAAGATCTACTTCCTCTATGTCTACCGCCCAGGCAAAGCTGTATCATGTACGTTGATATAACATTGTCTATCGAGACCCAAAAGGCCACCACTTTAAGTCAAAATGAACAAAACTAATGTATTCATTTAGCGCTACCTGCAGGTGATATTCGCAAGATCTACTTATATTAAATAACATCACAGATACCACCAGTACAATAAGGCGTACATTTCTGTAACCTCCCCAATGATTCTCAACTACCGAATCTTAGCCCTCCTTGCCCTACCAGGTGGCGTTGATCCAGAAATAGATCCGCGATCCATTTTCGGCCGACCGCTCCTCCCTACCGTAGAAGGGTAAACAAAATCACAAACCCGTGGGGAGATTTTCCTGTCGATTTATCTTGTGGGAGAGATTACGATAAGGCGCAAGAAGAAAGGGACGGCTCATGTACAACAGACACAAGACAGTGGAGTTGTCAGTGGTCACTTCCTTCCCTTACACTGTTGGCTGCCCGGGGGGAGGGGGGTGTTTATGGGTGAATTATAATTATGATTACTATCTATCTATCTATCTGTGTGTCTGTCTGTCAGTTTGTCTGTCTGTCTGTCTGTCTGTCTGTCTGTCTGTCTGACAACCAAACATGAGGCATCCATGTGAAATCAGACACTTGTCAAAATAATGATATCGAAGATACCGGTAATTTTCCGCCATTTTCGCAATTTTTATCTAATTTTTTTAAAATTTCACCAACATGTCTTTATTCATATGTTTCTGTTTTGAGCATGCCATATTGTTTTATAATGTTTAACAATAAACACAATGAGATCTATTTACAATGATTGTTATGAGTTGGGTTTTTTTTTGGTCACAGCATTACATGTTTCATACACAGGGGAGCTTTTGGAATAAGAAAGGATCTCTTCAGAATCATATATTGTGGCTTTACAGACCACTTCGTACTGTGTTCTTTTTAAACTGATATTTCTACTGTCTTTTCCTACACTGAAATCACATCGGGAACTGTCATCGTACTGAGTACTGTCATGACACATCAGGTCTTGACATCGCAGATTTCCTTGTCACTGTCAGATATCCCTTTTTTCCTGTTCTCTGATGCACAACACTAAGGGTTAAGTAGGACTTAGTCTATGGGTCTACTCTTTTACAAACAAAGATATGTACAAACAGCCACAGATGAAGGCTGGTCTATAAAAAGATGAGAACATGTTATAAGCTAATACTAAAAGACTTTTTTCCCTTCATTATCTATTAAAACTTTTAAAAAAGATTCTTTTCTGCACAGCCACAATATAGATAATTTTAAAATAATTTTTTAACCACACAGGCAAACACACACACAAAAACATAATATACATAATCACCCCCACCCCCACCCCCA
>NW_004797347.1:1525327-1526922 GCF_000002075.1 Aplysia californica
ACGCTAGTATGAATAAACAACGCATATTTTTGCTGCAAGCGAAACGAAGGGATACATACAGATCAAAGGCACATCGCTATAAAATTAATTAATTCTGACTCTGACAGACAAGTTGGACAATGACGGTATACAACCCAAACAGTGATTGATTTTTTTCGTTGACCAAACCAAATTCCGTGAATAAAAGGAATAAACAGCTCTCACAGCACAAAACCCCCATGACTGTGTATCCGTCAAAAAAGTTTCACTGAAACCATGTTTCAACAAGCGCACCTATTGCCGTTTCCCCAGGAACAAGGAGAACAGTATTTGATTACAAGGAAATACTGACCAGTCTGTGACGTTTCCCGTGATTACAAGAGTGTCATTGTCTACGGGTGAAGGTGTACTAATGTGTGGACAAATTGTGTGGGGGATGTTGTTGCATTAAATTAGTGTCAAGTCGAGCTCTGTCAGGGTCGCAGGAGGGGGGAGTGGGTCAGTCCTACTCCAGCTGGGAACATTCTTGCTTTCGTTTGCCCTAATTTTTTAAATTATTATTATCATCATCATCATCATCATATCATCATATCATCATCATAATCATAATAATAATAATAATGGTTATAGTAATCATGATAATAATACTAGTAATAATAATAAGAGTAGTAATAATAATAATAATAATACAACCCAAACTCCCAGTGCCTATCCAGAATTTCCTCCCTAAATGCGTTGTTCTATTCTGTTGAGTAACCGTGCAGCCAGCCTTCAAACAATTATTTTTTAAATAACTACGCTGGGGGTCTAGATCTAGACAGATTAAGGTGTTACGATTTAGATTTGGCAATTATTTCCTTGCGAAATCAACGGAGAAATTTATCTGTCTAATCCTATTGTTGCTGTAAACCCGGTTAATGTGGCTGTTATCGTTAAATGTCGTGATTGGTACGATTTTTATTTTTTATATTTTATCCTTGGAAATTGTTATACTAATCACAATAATGGTGATGATGATGATGATGATGATGATGATGATAATGATGATGATGATTATGATGATGGTGATAATAATATAATGATAATAATAATAATGATAATAATGATAATAATAATACCTTCTCTCATCCTATCAATTTACCGCTATTTTCACTACAGACTGACAGACTGAGATAGACTCCGGTATATAAAAAAAATATTCATTTTCATATATTTCTCTGGTAGTTATAATTATAAATAGATTCTGTATAAGTGCTTTTTCGTTGTTTTTTCTGGGGGGTTTGTGGGTCCTGTCATCCTTTTTTGGGGGCCACGATAATGATTTAATGATCTATTTTATCAGACGATTGTTGACTATGACAATGTGAGTAGGTAGGCACAATGATACTATTTCAGCACTAATATAAAACAAACAGAGAAAAGGAAAAACGGTTACTGTAATAATTAATCAGTTTTCCTTTAGTAGCTTTAGTTTCTATCCATCCCCCCTCCCACCGGATGTTCCGGGTGCGGAATGGAGGGTCGAGGGTGTGAGTGGGGTTTGCGGTGTGAGTGGGGGACGGGGTGTCGGTTAGGGAGTGGCGTGGATGACGTTGGGGGTGGTGGGTGGGGTAGTG
>NW_004797347.1:1527022-1529051 GCF_000002075.1 Aplysia californica
GTGGGGGTGGAGTGGAAGTTGGAGGGAGACGTATACTCTCCTTCTCCTCGCACAGACAGACTAGATTTTGAGACTACACGTATTAAATTGTGTGTCACCAACCCTATTTATTCCCAAAAGGGGGGACATTAACATCTTGAGTTCTTATGTACAGTAGGGCTGATTCATCAATGTCATCCTCATAACTGTACCCGAACTGCAACAGGGAACTGCTGCTTTTTCTTTCAAAATACTTACTATGGCTATTTCCTCTACTTCTTTCGTATATTTATCACACTCTTGTGACCCGCTATTTACGGGGTGCCTTGATAGTCGAAGCAGACTTTGTGTTGTTTAAGCTAGAGAGGTGATCAGAGTAAGTCTCGATTCCCTGTATGGGCTTCTTTGTTGACATCCACCTCTTTGCGCTCATACGACCTTATGCAGTTGCGAACGCCCTAAAACCTCTACTAAAACAACAAAACCCTATTTATTAACTAACTAGCTGGGTCTCCTTTCGATGAAAGGAATGATCGGTGCATTAACATCAACTGAAACTCATTGTCCTGCTATATTTACTCTCTAGTACTGGAATGGAGCAATAAATCTTGAGAGATGCAAACAATTAGAAGGTCTAGATTTATACTCTCCAAACAACAGTGCGCATGGCTAGTGAACGGAAACCTCACTTGTTTACAAGGGCGTTTTAGAAGTCGGACTTTCCCAAGATTAGATCTAAACGAAACTAATGAAAAACTGAAAATTAAAGTAGATCTACAGTGACTTCAGGCTCATCAATAAAACGGTGCATCTTTTAAATGTTTCTGAACAATAATTTGGTCAAATTCGAAAGTTAAGTGGTTCTGAAGTTTTAGGCGACAAAAGTGACGAACTTTCACAAATGTTATATGTAGAGATAACGCTGTAGTAATTCCTTGCTTTAGGAATTGTGGTGGTACTTGTGTTTGTTTGACGTGTCCGTCGTGTGCGGCAGCTGGGATCATTCACTTAAGGAGTGTGCTGCTTCCACTCTCCATATTACCACGACTATCCTACACAAACATACGTGGAGAGGGGTGCAAGAAAGAGACAGCCTATCATCATAACAACATACCATCACCATAACCACCACTATCCACAATCACCACCACCATTGTCACAACAACAACAACAACAACAACAACAAGGAAGACGATGATGACGCTAAAGACAAGATCAACAACAACAACACGACAACGACCACTATTAACAAGCTCACAACCACCACCACTACCACCCCTGTCAACCTACCATCAGTACAACCCACCGTAACCATCACCACCGCCACCACCACCACCACCACCACCATCACCACCACCATCATCACCACAACCACAGCAACAACAACAGGGAGAGGTAATGAGTAATGATCGCGCTAACAGGCAGCCTTCTGTGCTCCTCATAATGTGTGGTGTTCCTGACTCTTTTAATTCCTGGATATTTTTAAAAGCTATATCATCATGTGTGTTAAGTTTCTATGCTTAATGTGATATAAATTTCTACTCGAAATAATGAAAATTACAAGAGTTAGTTCAATTTTTCTGTGTTGGTGGACTTATGTTATCAGTGCTGGTCTACGTGTTTTGACCAGTTTTATTCTAGCTCTCCCTTTACTAAAATTGTTTTGACAAGTGAACACTTTCCCCAAATGGTCACCCAGCATGTGGTTTTCAACACAGTCTATATTCACTGAAGAGGAAAATAGAACAACATACTCCGAAGACACTTTGTAGTCATTTCGCCCACTGAACCGAACCATGTCTCTATACCCCCCGAATGTTAAGAGGAGACCTAGAGAAACAGTGTACATAGTATCCAAAAAACTAAAAGGTCAAAAAGAGGAGGTAAAATAAAAATAAAATTAAAAACATCTCAGAGAAAAACGGGTCAAACGAAAGGACACTTAGCCCAAGCCGACATTAGAGAGGCGGTGGCCCTGGCGAAGAGCGCGCTCTTCAGGACTCCAAACATTTCGAACGGATAGGCTACCACACTCACAACAACAACAACA
>NW_004797347.1:1530937-1532038 GCF_000002075.1 Aplysia californica
GAAGAAGAAGAAGAAGAAGAAGAAGAAGAAGAAGAAGAAGAAGAAGAAGAAGAAGAAGAAGAAGAAGAAGAAGAAGAAGAAGAAGAAGAAGAAGAAGACAACGACAACGATGACAGCGAAGTTAACGACGTTTCATAAGGTTCATGTCGTTCACGGCACTACCTTTTCTAACAGCAGCATAACGCAGATTTAATTAATTGTTACGCGTTCTATTAGCAGCTATAAGGAAACCAAATTGAGTCGAGATTTTCATAGAAGACTTTAAAGTAAAAGCCAGAGTAATTTACGCGTGTATAAGAGGCCAATATCACAACGTGCAATTCACCGTAAATGTATCTGCGGATGTTTTCACGCCCCCATCAACACAAATTGAGATCATTTCAGAAGTCGGACGACGTCGACTCTGCCTCTTAACATCGATTCAGGAAAAGAGAGGTACTCGGGAATCGAACCCACGTCTTCTGTATACTTGAGCAAAGAGCTTAATCTTTACACCACAGGAACTGGTAGCAAATAGGGATCAAACCCTGCACAACTTGACGTAAACAATGGCGGCAATGTGCTGCGGGGGTTCAAGAAGTCTTTGGCGTCAGTGGCCTAGTGGTTAGGTTCGGGGGTTCGAGCCGTCGGCCCGACGCTGTGTCCTTGGGAAAAGCACTTTGCACGAATGTTCCTCATTTCACCCGTGGTGAAAATGGGTACTCGGCCAAAGACAGTGAAAGAGCTTGTCAGTATGTTAGTGTTTTGGCGCCTATAAAAGGCCGCTTGCACTGTATGCTTCCTAGGAAGTTGAGATGGTTTCAGAATGCTCTCAGGTCTGCTGGGGTAATAGTATAAGATTGTGAAACGCATAGAGCTTGCTGTTGAGCGGGGATTTGCGCTATACAAATGCTATCTAGTATTATTATTATTAAATCAGAAATAATAAAGACAGAGCCTTATAATTTGGCACACATACTTTTATTCTATTTCCTTACAAAGCTGTAAGTGTCCAAATGTTCATATAACTATAAAGGGGGTGGGGGTAATGCGTCTGTGTGTTTATGTGCTTGGACTTGGATATATTTTTGAGTGTGTGTGTGTGTGTGTGTGTGTGTGTGT
>NW_004797347.1:1536529-1539928 GCF_000002075.1 Aplysia californica
AGAAGGAATAGAAAAAACAACAATGAAACCGTGCTCGAAGCAAGGTTCACTGAGAAGAAAAAATTATGCAGACAGTAGAAAAGACAGTATACAGTGCACAAATTACAACAAAAATATCAAAACTTACTTGAGTATACGAATGATACCTCTTACCACCACTTACAACCACTTTTCTCCACTGAAATCCGTATCAAAATCACCGATAACATAGGAGCTAAGAAACAGCGACTGACCTCAGCCGCCATTAAACCTATTATCTTATATTAATATAGCGTTGTCTTATCTTATTCTATCAGTAATGAGAATGATTGTGTTTATGTGACTCTTGTAATATATATCCCCACTCAGATAATGTGACAATAACCTTGAACAAAAATATAAAACCAAAACCAAAACAGCAAACACCCACAAAACAAGCAAACAAACAAACAACCCAAGGGGTTTACTTTTTTAAGGCTTGGGGGGTGGGGGGTGGGGGTCAAAATGTCACTACACGTATTCAAAAAGTTCTTTGTTTGTCCTATCATTTCTTCTGGCAGTGTAATTAGAATTATGCCTCTTTTATAATCTTATAATCTCTTAAAATCAAGGTTATCATTATTGTTATCTTCATTGTTACACGTAGGCTACATCAACACAACCACCACCACCATCATCATCATCATCATCATCATCATCATCATCATCATCATCATCAGTGTTCAGCTATTTACATGTATTGTATGCTTGCAATCAGCTGCATGAGGAGGGGTGCGGTGGGCTTTTTCCCGATGCAGTGGGGGTTAGAAGAGTGGGGGGTGGGGGGTATAATTTGTTCATGATTGGAGACAAGGGAGGCTGGCTGTCTTTTGTAAGTTGTCGGTGTTTCTGAGACATCGTTGGTTTCCTGTCAAAGCCATAGACATAATATATTGCAATATTCAAACTGAGCAGTCTGACGTACTTCCGCTTCACTGTAGACTCGCTGTTTGACTATGTTTAAAACAAAATAAAAAAGCAAGGAGGTAATGGTTTCGCGTAACGCCACTTCAGCGAGACTGGTGATTTTCCCTTCGTCTGCATTTGTATTGTTGTTACCAGATCAGCGAAGTTGTCATAGAGAGGAAAAAGTGGCAGCCATGACAGTACTCGGTCTTGGATTGTAAATTAAAGTCTACACATCATCATCATCATCATCATCATCATCATCATCATCATCATCATCATCATCATCATCATCATCATCATCATCAGAACCACCGCTTAAACAATACCACTTTTTCTTGTTCTGTTTTTCTTGTTTTGTTCTTCTTGAAACCTAACAATTTGCACCATTTCTACACATTTTTACATAAATCTACGATTATCGGCACCAAAATCAGGACAAGGGTAAACAAATTAAAATCTACACTTCGAGAGCAAAGAGTGGGGGCCATGACAGTGCCTGGTCTAGAATATATCATGGTCGCTTTTAAACACAATGGGGCTATCCCGGAAAATGCTGTTTTGAGAAAATCGAAGGTTAAGCTTTCGTCCCTTGTTCAGTTTCTTTAAAAGACAAGGAGAGTTTTCTCTATAACAAAAGAAATATACACACCAATGAAACCAAACTTCTCCTTTAGGTAGGCCAATGCCCACTCTTGGTGTTGGTCAAGATTTCTGGAAACCCACGAAATCTGGGTTGGCCAGCTTGTCCTTAATTAAAAGCGACCATATAATTATTTTTCAAGTCTATGGTGTGGGCGTATTGACGCGGGCAGTATTGCATACAGACGTATCTCAAAGTCCGTCAAAAAATGACTTACGTCTGTATGCCTGTCCCCGTGGTTTTATGAAAAATAAAATCTAAAATTATGCAAAGTGAGCCCAAAAATGTGAAATTATGCGATTCTGTTAATTTTAACAAGGAATGATAAAGGATAATAATAAGAAATTTATGCAAAAAATGATCATATTTTACTAAATTAAGCAGGGTTCATTAAACCACGGGGACAGGGTGCAATATTGCCCACGTACCTCACTGACGTGTGAACAACATGAAAGGATATCTAAAAACCGTGCGCTCTGATCTCCCTGTTTGTGTCAATGGCGACCTGTAACATATCCACTATTTTCATTCAACTCACCTTGATTTTCCTGTTTTGACATTTATGCACGACTGCAAAGCTTCACCTTCAACAAATGCCAGGATCACCGACGACAGGATGGACATTGCAATAACATGCTGTGGTTTAACATACCCATTTCTTTAGACATCAACATTTTTGTGAGAAATACAGGAACGTTGCGTATGTGTAAGAATTCTTTATTTCTATACTCCCCGTCAATATTTTCGTGGATGTCAATCTGTGGAGTTTAGTGGGCTTCATTCTGACGTATTTTGCTTTGGAGTAAATTCTCTCTGCTCCTTACCCCCTTATTTATTTTTTAAATTGTCCCTTGCCCATTTCTATGATATTGACGCCATCTGATCAGTAGAAAAAAGTGCGTACGAGAGAGCCCAATAATGTATAACATACACAATTGTAACAACATATAACTGTCACATATAGATGTTCAAGATAATTACCTTACCCCCTTATTTACTTCCACGTCCAAACACACACTCCATCCTACCCTATACACTTCATCCCTCCCCAGCCTCTCTATCCCACTCCCTTGCCCATCTTTTCCACGCCCACACACCAACTCCATCTCACCCTCACCCTCACCCCCTCCACTCTCATCCCAATCCACTCTACGCATAACCATTCTCCCCCTCCCCCGGAAACAAAACAAGAACAACAAACGAAAGAACAACAAAACAAACAAACTAAACAACAACAGCAACAACAACAACATCCAACCAAACAACCAAACAAACAGAAACCCTCCATCCCCGGGTTCAAGTGAACTTTACGAGATGTCACTTTTTGTCATTTTGAGAAAAACAGAAATCATAACACTGAGCAGCCCACGTTTTTTCATAGCATAGCTTATTAATTTTTATCAAGCCTGATACAAGGCGACTCACCAGGTGTTGCAAATCGACACAAAGATGGGACAGATCGGACGCGTACATATTTTCCACCCCACGCAACATATCGGTTCAGACATAACATGACCTCTCATGTTTTTCCTGTGCACCTTCCAGCTTGTTTCATTCACGCGTTCCGCATCGAAAAGCTGAAAACTCGTTCAAAATATTCAGTTATCTGACATGATAAAATAGCTTTCTGTGGTGTTGGATTTTATGTTTTCAAGCCTGGCTGATTTCGTACTCATGATGAAGGGTTTTAAAAAATAAGACTATGTTTAACGCACCTTACGACACTTTCAGGTTATTTAAGAGGCAGGACCTCCGAATGTAACATGACACCAATCTCCGAAAGCGGAGCACCACATAGTAGCTAGTAGCTACCATTACGCAATACCCCCCCC
>NW_004797347.1:1540490-1543706 GCF_000002075.1 Aplysia californica
AAATTTAAAAAAAAAACAAATAAAAAAATTATAGATTTGTGTGTGAGCCACAGCACGTACCTGACGAGTGTTCGCTTGTTGCTTTTGCGAGTCATCATGCTGTTAATCATAATATGATCAGAGACCTAACAATGTAAACGAGACAGTACAACTTGGGCCAGACCGCGAATCTGACCAATCCCGTGACAACAGGAACTGGGGCGGTAACCTAAAACAAACGTGGCTGATCCTATGAACACACACTGTAAGTAGTGTGCCGCAATAAACTGCACTAATTAAAAACAACAAAACAACAAAAACAACAGTTTATATTGCTAGGGCTCCAATATTATTATTATGTTTCGTGCCTGTCGTTTGGCTAAAACAGTCTAAGTTCAATACTCCGCAATGGTTTAGATTCTTCAACACTTCTGAGCGAAAGTAGCTACTCAAAGTTTCGTTCCTTGAGCTCACACCAGATGGGGGATTATCGGTAGCTTCTCCGTGGTGCTGCCTCCTTCAGGGCCTAGACAAAAATACTCGAGACCATTCGTGCGAAGTGCCTTTTACATAGACATAATACATATATATATATATCCCCAAACAGAGCGGTGGTGTCGGTAGCCTAGTGGTTAGGCTACAGGACTCGTTATCGTGAGATTGTGGGTTCGGGGGTTCGAGCCTCAGCTCGGTCCGACGTTGTGTTTTTGGGAAAGGCGCTTTACACGAACTTCCCACTTGGCTCGGTCCTATCGGGGACGGACGTTAAACTAAGAGGTCCCGCCCCTTAAATAACCTAATAGTGTTGATAGGGGCGTTAAACCCATACCATACCAAACAGAGCTGAACCTCGAGCCCCCAACCCTCAAGGTTTCAGGTCGCTATAAACCTAGAAAATCGACACTACCTTGAAGAAAGGTTTGAAATTCAAGTAGGCCTACACGTATGCCTTTTTTCGTGTCCCCATAATTTTTTGTTACTACACGTAGGTCACGTTTTCCTTCGTTCCTGTAAAGTGTCACTGTGCAACAGAGCGTAGAAAGTCAGCTTAGACTTTTGCAATAAGGCCTTGAAGCTGTGGTTATCAGTCTGTCTGTCTGTTTGATTTTCTTCCTTTCTTAATGTTTTTTGTCTCTCTGCTACCGTTTTTGTTTCTATCCTATGTTTTTAGCTGTTTTTCTATCTTTCTGTCTGTCTCTGCACGCGCAAGCACACACATACACACAAACACACACACACACACACACACACACACACACACACACACACACACACACAAACGCACATGCGAATGCGCGCCCAAGCACATATTATACACTCCATGCACACATACAAACACACACATGCACACACATACACGTTTACAAACACACACACGCACACACATACACGTTTGCACACATACATACACATACAAACTCACATATACACATGCACACACGTACACAAACATACACACAAACACACACATATAGACACATACACACACACACACACACACACACACACTCATACACACACACTCAAGTATGCATGCACACACATACACGTTTGAACACATAAACCCACACAAACACACATACACACAAACACACATATACACACATACACACACATACACACACGCACACACATCTATACACACACATTAAAACCCACTTTCTTGGACGTATTCCAAACTTTGCGCTACGTAACAAATTTAAACTTTCAATTTCAAGCAACATTAGCTACCGTCTTGCAGCTGAAAGTGACACAAAAACCACATAAAAACACATACGCACTTACAGACACACGCCCTAAAACACATACACACTCACCAACAAACAAACACACACACAATCTAAAACACACATACGCACACACACATAAACAAGCGCACACATGGACACACACACACGTTCTCCTATGTCACCCAAACCTTACACAACATCTACATTACAAATTCAAACTTGCCAACAAAAACATTTAGCTAGATCTAGATCTATAGCATGACTTCTGCAAGAGAAACACAAAAAAACTGTCCAAATCTCGTCACAGGCCGTTGCCGTCAGAGACACGTGAGGAGACCCGCCATGTGCACTCCCAGGCGACCTTGACACTCGGTTCTAATGTTACGAGAGCTGCTGAAGAAACAACGCAAAAAGCTGTGGTTTAAAAAAAGGTGCACATTTATTCGCTTTGTTTGATGAGTAGAATCGAATCTGTTGAGTCGTCCTTGTCAGTGCATATTTATTATTAATTTCTTTCTTTTCTACCGTCCAATACCACATGGGCCAGGTGTATCTTATCTTATCTTAGGTGTGTTGCTTTTTGTACAGTCATAATATTGTGCCCTTGAAGGGTCTCTTTGACTCCATTAGTCCACCTTTTTCTTGGTCTTTCCTTTGCTTTGATGCTATTGTATTTCATATTGTAGGCCTTTGAGTCTAATTATTTTTTGTTTGTTTGTTTATTTGTATTTATTCTTTGGTGGTTTTTTTACGGTGCTTGCAACTGCATAATAAGGCCATATGAGTGCCTGACTGGCTGACTGTTGTTGCCGTATTTGTTGTCTGTCGGTATATTTCACGCTTCAGTTCTATGTCCACCTGTTATCTACTGCCTTCGTTTCTTCGTACGTCCCTCCTCATGCCGTCAGTGTATATGCAGTGCGAACATACAAGGGAAACGGAATGAGGAAGTCTTTGGTTCGTCGTTTTCTTCCTTTGCTCTGTCCTATCAACATGGCGCCACCTGATTAGTGTAACGATGTGTAGGTGATGTGTTAGCTATAGTCAACACAAGCTTATGATGGGGTTAGTTTTGTAGATGGTAGACTTTGCCCCCACCTCTGGGCTCCGGACGCTTTCTAAAACCGTTCTACTGCTACTCCTTGGCTCTTTCTTACTGCTGTCTTTCAGCTGAACCTTGATCTTATGGTTGGAAAGATCTTCACCTAGCCTCGGACAAAGGCGAAAAATCTCGGAGGTCCCACGTGCAAGTTGCGCACGTTAAAGATCCCTTAGTGGTCTAAAATCGATTAGAGTGGACTTCTGCCGCCACACGGGCAAAATTAAAAAATGTCCTACTTACTGAAAATATTTGGTGTGTCCCTCGCGCTCATATGACCTTGAGCAGTTGCGAGTGCCGTTAACCACCCCCCCCCCAAAAAAACAAAAAACAAACAAAAACCACACAAAAAAGCAACAAAAAACAAAAACAACAACAAAACCCAACAATCCCAAAACAAAAACTACC
>NW_004797347.1:1545952-1547228 GCF_000002075.1 Aplysia californica
TCTCTCTCTCTCTCTCTCTCTCTCTCTCTCTCTCTCTCTCTCTCTCTCTCTGTCATCCCCCACCCATCTTCTGCTCTCGCGCATTCAGCCATCCTATTATATTACATTAATTAAACGATGTACATCATGGCTTTTTGAAACCACCACCCCTCCCCTCCTCACCAGCCCTCAACCCACATCATCCCAGTTACACATAGTTTGAACATATTACGGTCAATTATAAAGTGCTATTAAAACGTGTTCTCCTTCTATTTTAGTTTTAGTAAGAGTTTTAGGGCACTTGCAACTCAATAAGGTCATATAAGTGTCGAAGATAAGAAGTGTTACAAGAGAGTAACAAACGCAAAAAAGTAGAGGAGATAGAGAAAATACATTTTTTTATAAGAAAAAAGGAGCAAACCACGCCAGAGCACCCGCCAACCACCCACGTTCTTCTTATATTTCAGGTTTTTCTGATTAAAGAAATAAATAAAAACTCCCTTCGTCGACAACCTCTAGTTTCTCGAAGCGGCTGAAAAAGAACCTCACCAAAATCAACTTGTAAGGCAATCAACAGATGACTAAGTTCAATGTTTATCTGTGTTGAAACTTGAAAGGCGCACAACACGCTTGGCATTCCCATTAGTACACAGAGTTGAAATTTGTGAGGCAGCGTGGTGGAATCAGGCTCTCGTCAATTTTTGGGCACATAAAGTTAATGGTATCATCTTAAAGCTTATTCACTTGTCTTTATTCGGAAGAAAAAGATATCCGTTTATCTTAAATACAAGTCGAGATATTTGCGAATGAAGGAGGTGGGGGTCACCTGTTTTCAGAGGTAAAATTAGTGAGAAAATGCCCGGCAAAGATTGGTTATTTCCTTAGCTTAAGAGTCCGTGGTAAATGAAAATTTACATTTTTGTGCCTTTAATCAACGTTTTTATTATGAAAAATCCAAACAGAAATGAGTTCTTTAATGGGCATGAAAGATGTTGAGACAAAAAAACAAAAATTTGATAAAAATTCAAAAACCTTCGGAAAGATGCAGGTTTTTTTCACTTTGATTATTTTGACGAAAGCCTGATTCCACCACGCTGCCTCACATTTTATCTTTTGCTGGGGATTCAGAAAAAAACAAAAGCAAAACAAAAAACAAAAAAAACCCCAACAAACAAAAACATTAATCAAGAAAACTAAAACAAACAAAACAAACAAGAACAATCAAACTGGTGTTAGAAAATTTAAATACTAAGACTTACAATTGTCTGCTGAAAATAAAGGTGTTTTTTTTTTTGGG
>NW_004797347.1:1547780-1549235 GCF_000002075.1 Aplysia californica
GGGGGGGTGATGGGGTGGAAAGGGTGTTGAATCCGTGTTCTTCCCAATTTTTCCACTTTAAGAACTGCAAGTCTCAGAAACTGCAGACGTCGTCAACAACAACATAGATAAGCAACTATGACTCGTGCCTTGATCACTCTACAGACTCATGTACGTTATACTGGTTATAAAATCAAAAGAAAACAAAACAAAAAACAAAACATAAAATCTACACTAATGTCTTCGACAACGTAAATATCTCCCGTCGTAGGCCGCACTGAATGTTTTACTATGTACCAAGCCGCAGGCTCTATCGACGGTAGTGGTGAGCAAAATCCGGATAATCTATCCGGACAACCGGATAATTCTCAAAGAAACGATATCCAAATTCAGACTCTTTAACCCTCTTTCCTGACCCGCTTGCGGAAGTGAGGGCACTCATTTATTGAAGTGATGCTAACCCGTTTGTCGAAGTGGTTCTAACCCATTTGCCGAAGCGGTTCATAACTATCATTTGCTAAAGAGATGCACTAGCATATTATCCGGATTTTGCTAAAGCGACTCATTGCCCAGCCATAATCGCCGGCTAGCTGATCAGATGTACTCAGCCCAACAGGATTCCGAAAAGAACCCCCACAAAAGATTCTTTTTTAAAATATAAGTTGTAGTGTGTGTTTTTTTCTTTTTCTTTTTTGTACTCAAGTGTTTTACGGCGCTCGCAACTGCACAAGGCCATATTATGAAAGTGCGGGACACACCAAACATTTTCAGTTGGTAGGAAATTTTGAATTTTGCCCGAAGCCTAGTCTTATCGATTTTAGACCGCTAACGGGTCTTTAACGTGCTCAACTTGCACACGGGACCTCTGAGATTTTTCACCCTTGTCCGAGAAGGCAAGGAGTAGATCTTTCCTAGCAGAATATCAGGGGTGTGGTTGAAAGACAGCAGTGAGAAGGAGCCAAGGAGTAGCAGTAGAAAGGCTGCAGAAAGTGTCGCGAGAGCCCAGAGGAGGGGGCAAAGGAGGTGACGGTGTGGGGGCAGAAAGAGGAGACGAAAGCAGACGACAGAACATTGCTTGAGAGCAGGAAAGAAGGTGAAAAGAGACACTTTTAGAGAAGAAAAAATTTCGGCTGCTACCGGGATTTGAACCCGGGACTTTTGAACGAGAGGCGATCACACTTTAACCTCTAGGCCACGAGAGCCCCCATAACAGGATTCAGAAAAAAATAAAACAAAAGTTAATGTAAATTGTAGTTTGTTTCTGTGCCACGACTAATCAGCACTGAGCACGTGATCAAACGGTGTAGAGAAGGCCACTGACGTACCGGCGCCTAGTGCAGAAAAAGCTAGATCTAATCACGTGGTATTGCTGGCATGGACTCGTGAAATATTAATTAGTCGAAATTCAAATTCTAAACGCTTGAAAATCATCATCAGCAACAACAACAACAACTACAATAACCTCCTCAATCCCCC
>NW_004797347.1:1549352-1553131 GCF_000002075.1 Aplysia californica
CACACACACACACACACACACACACACACACACACAAACATACACACATAAAGAAAATATAAAATGTAGGCGTAACGGACCTGCAATTTGTAAAAGAAATAAAGCAGTATCTCTCTCCTCCCTGAAAAATGTGTTTCTTTCTTGGCTAGGAACAACAAAATAGCTTACAGCAGACGATAATAATGACGTGTTTTTAAATCTGTGAAGGCCAGGACAGGACAGGCTGCTTATCAGAATGAGGTCCCCGGTCAGAGAGAAACACGTGAGGTGACACAGCACGTGACACGAGCTATGAGACTAGGGAGTCTGGCGTCGCCATGACCCTCAATAACACACTAGATCTATAGATTGCTTGTCTTACGACACTATCTTCTTTGGGTGCGTAGATTTTTGGGGATTTCTGTGACAGGTGTGATAAAATATCTTATCTTTTGATCCTCGCAGATTGGGTTACAAATCCTGGTGCTTCTTTAGGGAGCCGGGACAAGAGGTAATTATTCAGAAATCATCAGATTAATGGGAAGCGCCATCTTATGGGGCGATCGTTGTTTGCAAATTATGGGATGTCACGGAATTACTGTCCACCCAAGGGGGCTGGAATAATAAATAATGTTGTTTTGATGCTTGGAGTGGGAGGAGTAGTTGGAGGAGAAGGAGGAGGAGGAGGAGGAGGAGGAGGAGGAGGAGGAGGAGGAGGAGGAGGGGCTTAAGGATTATAAAAACAGTGCTGACGTGCAGATTGTCGCCAGAACCACGCGTGTTAGGAACACATTACAGCAACGACTGGAGATGAACGATGATGTGATTTTCACCGCAGTATCTATCCGGAGACGTCTCCGTGGGGATAAACCAATGAAAATGCTCCGTGCATCTAGACAAAGTAAAAACAAATCTGGGGAGTATTACAGGGGGGCATGCACCCCTGTTTTAAGCCACAAATTGATATTTTGCAGTTAAGTTTTACATTTTCTTGAAAACAATTGATTTGCGATAGTTTTAGTGGCTATATATGTGATCTGCAGCAAATAATACGCAGTTTGTCTCCCCCCCCCCTCAAAGCAGTGCATCTGTGTGCGGGAGTGTGTCTCCGAATAGTTTCTGGGTGCTCGCCGGAGACGTCTCCGAATATCTTCGGCGGATTCTCCCACACAGAGGCGTGTGATGAAAATATGTGTCATGACGTTTTGGAATCAGGTGGTCATCAATTTTGGGGCTTAATATAGAGTTATTAATACCATCTTAAAGCTTTTTCGATTTGTCTTGCATTTGGCATAAAAAACTCAAACCCATCTATCTGGGAATAGAAGTCGAGATCCATGCAACTGAAGGAGGTGGGGTTGTCTGGTGTGATAGTTAAAATTAGCTAGAAAATGGTCTCCAAAGTTCGGTGATTTCCAAAGCTTGATTGTCCTATGGAACTGGAAATACGTTTTTCGTGCTTTTAATTGATTAATGTTTTTCGATAACATCAACACCGAATTGGGTTTTTAAACGGACGTAAAAGGCGTTGAGCCATACACACACACATACACACAGACACAGACAAACACACACACACATATCTGTCCCCCCCCCCAGTCAATATCAGTCGTAAGACACAGTACGCTATTATCAGCTACGAGGCTGGAAAGGCAAAAAAGTGACTTTCCATGAAATTTTTGTTTTTTTGGATCAATTCAAAGTTTGATGTCTTCTGCTTCATTTAAGATAAAAATAAACGACTATAATCGACAACAAACGTCAAGTCTCTATCTCAATTCTAAAAAACCCATTGCTATGGAAACATGTTACTCGACTTCGAAAGCCATTTTCTCCTTTTCGTGTTTCCTCACCTCGCACAATTAAAAGCTCTGCATTTTCGTCAAATATGGTCATATATACTTCATACTTGTTTTAAATTGTTAGGAAACAGCGATAGTTTTTTAAAACAATGCTAACTCAGTTTTGAAATTTTCTTCATTTAACTGATACTGATGGGCAGGGACACATACACACACATACATATATACATACACACACAGACACAGACAAACACACACATACACACATACACACATACACACATACATACATACATACATACATACATACATACATACATACATACATACATACACATTACAGAAAAACACACACTCACAAACACACACAAACACACACAAACATACACAAACACACACATACACAAACACATACACATACTTACACACACAAACACATACACGTACACACAAACAAACTCACACACACACACACACACACACACACATACAAACACACACAAACAAACACACTGAATAGATAAATAAATAAAAACTGGGGCGTTGTGCAATGGTGACCATTTATGGCGTGTTCATATAAATTGTTCTGTATGGCTGCAATATTGTTTATTTTGTATTCGTTATAATCTATACCAAGCGTTTTTGATTAAATAATGTATTCATGTACCTATGTTTGTCATTGTAATCGGAAATTGCACCACAGGGATTAATAAAGTACATGTAAGACCGCTATAAAATTCATTTGATTGTACTACACACCGCGCTCCTCTCCGAAGCGGAAAGTTCGGGTTCGAGCCTCGGTTGGGACATTTATTTCGCCCCCTCCTGCCCACCCAGCTGCAATGGGTACCTGACTTCGAGTTGGGGAAGTAAAGGCGGCGTGGAAAGGAACTTACTGGCCACCCTACCACAATACGCCTAAGGTCCCGGAATTTGTCTCACTAACAAGGCAATCCCCAATGTCCGGATCGGATGCGGAAACAACTTTACTTTATACAACACACCAGTTCAGCGAAACACAAAATGGCGTCGATGGCCTAGTAGGCAGGCTACTCGACTCGTAACTGTGAGATTGCAATTTCGGGGGTCCGAACCTCAGCTCGGTTCGATGTTGTGTCCTTGGGAAAGGCACTTTACACGAATTTCTCTCTTGGCTTGGTCATTTGGGACATCGACGTTAAACACGGAGGTCCCACCTTTTGAAAAACTTCATAGTGTTCATAAGAGAGTTAAACCTTTGCCATTTCAATGACACACAGGGTCGCCCGGTTATTTAATTTATTGTCATAACAAAAGCTTGTCGAACCTCAAGAACATAATAGATATGGAAAGACAAGAACATTGGACTCAGTTTCAAAATCAGACTAAAGCGTTCCTCAATTATTTCAATCTTCCTGTAGGCTTCAGAGACATGGACCCTTATAACAGCAGTTAGAGAGAAAGATACCAGCTACAGAAATGAGATGCTTTAGAAAACTTTTGGGCATCTCCTACTGAGACCATGTTACAAATGAGGAAGTGAGGAACAAAATCAGGCATGCCACTGGATCTGGGAAGATCTTTTCACTACTGTGGAGAAAACACACAAACTGAGATGATATAGGCACATTACAAGATCAATAGGACTTACCAAGAATATCCTACATTTCATTGTACAAGGAGGGAGAAGGAAAGGCAGATGTATGTGGAATTTAAGGATTATCCATTCCAACTCCATTTGGTGTTAGTCTAATGCCAATTGGTGAAATAAGAGAGGGTTTGTTTGTCAGTTTGTAACTCTGAAAACGTGAATGTCATACTTGGCTGCCCACAAAGTTGGAATAGTTTTCCATATACCGAGAGTTCACCTGGAGACGGTAATGATGAAATTGTATCTGGTCACGTTAGCAGGTGATGCTGAATGTACTATGGATCTGATTCATGCGCTGTACATTGTGTATGTGGGGAACAGAATGGTATTATGTGTGTTTGTGTGTGTGTGTGTGTGTGTGTGTGTGT
>NW_004797347.1:1553306-1554892 GCF_000002075.1 Aplysia californica
AGAGAGAGAGAGAGAGAGAGAGAGAGAGAGAGAAAGAGAGAAAGAGAGAAAGACATTTGTTTTAGTAAGAGTTTGACGGCAAATGCAGCACAATAAGATCATATAGGTGTCTGACATTGGAAGTGTTACAAGAGCGTAAAATACACAAGAAGAAGGAGGAACGATAAGGATGGAATAATTTTAAAGGAAAGAAGGAACACACCACATTTGAGCACCCACCAACCACCCACTGCAACACTCTACTCGTACCTATATATATATATATATACGTGCTTCCCTTTCGTGCTTCGTCATTGACAGAAAGCTGTCGCCGACAAAACAGATTTATACAATTGAAATGTTCAACTTTTGTCTAATCTGGGAACGTTGTAAGATAATTTATAATAATAATCAACGAATGTCTAGCCAGACAAATGGAGTAGTCTATTTAGAGCTCACGTGAAAGATTATAATGCTACCCACGCGATTTTGAGACTAGGTCTACATAGCGTGTGGAATGTTGTAATCAGCTGTTTGCATCAGATAGAAAACTTATTATCACATTTTTGACTTGTCAAGGTCATTTTAGTACACAGCAAAGCGGGAATTTGAGCCTTTTACAATATTGGTATCAAGTATTAATGTTCTTTTCGCGTGTTAGATAAGTATCGAGTAATAACTTTTGGTGTGCATAGAGAGATCATGTTCTTCTTTCACTATGCACTGCGAGAGTTTTTAAAAAATAACTATGTTTTTCCGACATCATATCAATTTATACATTTAGAACATCATAAGAAATAGTCTTGGTGCTGTTCTCTTGTGTCAAGTAAGTTGTTTGTATAGCCGACAGGTCTATGTGAACAAAATTACTTAATAATCAAGTCTCACCATGCGCAGACTTTTATATACCACCATCATCAATATCACGAAAAAAAACCCCAACCCGGCGCAATTTTCGGAAGCCCAGAGCAGATCTGTAGATGGTGATGAAATCAGGCGCTCGTCAAAATAATGAAAGTCAAGAAACAGGCATTTTTCCCCCAGGTTTGGGATTTTTTATCGATTTTTATTTATTTATATATTTTTTTTGGCTCAATACCTTTCATGCCCTTTTAAAAACATCTTTCGGTGTGGATTTTACTGAAAGACGTTGATTAAAGGCATAAAAGTTGAACATTTTTAGTTTCCCCGGATTCTCAAGCGAAGGAATAACTCAACTTTGGCGGCCATTTTCTCTCTAATCTTACCTCTGAAACCAGGTGACCCATGTATCCAAGATAAATGGATATTGTTTTCACCAAAAGCAAGGCAAATAGACAGGCTTTAAGATGAAACCAATAATTACACATGTCCCAAAATTGATAAGCGCCGGATTCCACCACGTCTTGACACATACTTTATTGTAGATGTTGATGAAGTGTTACGACTAGTGATCTCACCATCAAGGAGTTTGTTTTGTAACATCACTGCCACTAGTCTGTGGCACATGACTGATAGATTATCTAACTGATGGTCACACTGGAGGCTCGAGCTGTTCTCTGTCTGAGTACATAGCGCTCTCTCTCTCTCTCTCTCTCTCTCTCTCTCTCTCTCTCTCTCTCTCTCTC
>NW_004797347.1:1555038-1556144 GCF_000002075.1 Aplysia californica
AGAAGGGGGGGGGACTTTAGAGTGAGAACAGATGGGAGGAAGGTGACAAGAGGGGGGAGGGGAGCCTTCTCTGGAGTCTCTGGCAAGAGCGAAAAGTCTCAGAGGTCCCGTGTGCAGGTTGCTCACGTTAAAGATCCCTTGGTAGTCTAAAATCGATAAGAGTAGGCTTCGGCCACCACCGGGGCAAAATATAAAATGTCCTACTAACTGAAAAATGTTTGGTGTTGCGAGCGCCGTAAAACACTTTCCGAAATAAAACCGGAAAAAAGTGCAAAGTGCACTCACCCCCGCTACTGGTGCACGCAGCATGCACGCACGGTGTCGCCGAGACACGCGCTATTTATAGAACTCTCAGCCTCCGAGGTAGCTGTCAAGAGACTTCAAGTGGGTCCCCCTCCTCCCCTCCCCCTCCCTCCCTCTCTAGTGGATACCTCTCTCTCCACTCCCTCTCCCTCTGTCTCCCCTCCACCTCACTCTCACTTTGTCTTTTTCTCAGGGCGGTAACGAGGAGTTGCCCATACGCACAGCCTCTATTTGGTGCCAGTGAGACAGAATTAGGAACTGATCACCTCGAAGTGGGAAATGTACCGAGGACGTGACGTGTCAGTGTCCAACAACGCGGTCAGTGCATGCAGACACAAGAACGTGAGTGTAATAATAATATACTGTTGCACGTGAGCTGCAATACTAATGTTGTTTTCATCAGACACACAACTTTGTGATCATCACGTGTTTTGGTTTGTTCACCTCTCTCTGTCTTGTGTCGATGTCTCTGTCTATGTCTGTCTCTGTCTCCTTCTCTTTCTCTCTGGCACTCTCTCTCTCTTTCTCTCTCTCTCTCTCTCTCTTTCTCTCTCTCTCTCCCTCTCTCTTTCTCACTCTCTCTCTCTCTCTGTGTTTGTGTGTCTGTATCTGTCACAGTCTCTTTCTCCATCCCTGTCTCTGTATCTGTCTCTGTCTCGTCTCTGTGTATCTGTCTCTGTCTTGTCTCTATGTCTCTGTCTCTGTCTCTGTCTCTGTCTCTCTCTGTCTCTCTCCCTCTCTCTCTCTCTCTATCTCTCTCTCTCTCTCTCTCTCTCTCTCTCTCTCTCTCTCTCTCTCTCTCT
>NW_004797347.1:1556620-1561101 GCF_000002075.1 Aplysia californica
CTCTCTCTCTCTCTCTCTCTCTCTCTGTCTCTGCCTCTGACTCGTCTCTGTATCTCTGTCTCGTCTCTCTGTCTCTCTCTGTCCCTCTCTCTCTATCCCTCCTCCTCTCTCTCTCGCTCTCTCTCTCTCTCTCTGTTTCTTTGTCTCTGTGTCTCTCTGTCCATCTGCCTATTTCTCCGTCTCTCTGTATCTCTCTCTAAAGTATTACTGTTTTTTATGAAAAAAGAAGAGACAGGACGAGGTTATAAATCATAAGTGAAACAGCAGTGACTAGACATTGTAACCTACGAAACATACAAGGTTTCCGATAAAGAAATAAAACAGATCAGTTTGATTATCAGGGATCAACCCGCGAGGTTCTTATACCTGATATCATATGACACCTTCAACCCTGCACTCTTGTAGACATGTGAGACATCGTGGTGGAATCAGGCTCTCATCAATTGCAGGGCATGTGGAGTTATTGGTATCATCTTAAAGCTTGTTCACCTGTCTTTATTTGTAAGAAAAAAATATCCATTTATCTTGAATACAAGTCGAGATACTTGCGAATGAAGGAGGTGGGGGTCACCTGTTTTCAGAGGTAAAATTAGTGAGACAATGGCCACCAAAGATAAGTAATTTCTATAGCTGAAGACTCCGTGGTAACTGAAAATTTACATTTTTAGTACCTTTAATCAATGTTTTTTCAAAAAAATCCACACAGAAAAGAGTTCTTTAATGGGTATGAGAGGTGTTGAGCCAAAAAAAAAAAAATTTGATTGAAAATTAAAAAACATGCGGAAAAATGCAAGTTTCTTAACTTTGATTATTTTGACGAGAGCCTGATTCCACCACACTGCCCCACATATGCACTCCTCCACAAATACTGTTTCCCTGGCAGGTGACTGATTGTTCCTTATGACCCACGGAGGAAGGTATAGGTAGAGAGGTGAGCAGAGTAAGCCTGATTCCCCGTAAGGACTTCTCTCTATTGACATCCGCCCCTTGACGCTCGTATGACGTTGTACAGTTGGGAGCGCCGTAAAACCTCTACTAAAACTAAAACAAGAAAGTTTAGGAGATATGTAACTCTCGTTTCTACAGTTATTTATTCTTCAATAAGGGGAATTTATATATGTTAGCTTTTCTAAGGCTGCAGATTTTTCTCCATCACATAATATCTTTTGATGTGAGGATGGTACTATACGTTATTTACAATCCGATCATCGTATGGAAAGACATTTTAAAAATGTGGCAAACGGGTTTCTTGTACTGAACTGTTAAAACATATCATGACTTTGTTTGCATCTCTCTTGACTAAAAATTAAAAATCTTGTCTTTCCGAACGTACAGAGACAGGTTTTTAGCAAAGAAGGGTTCAGAAATCAGCTGTTACTACTTTTATGTGACTCTTTATCTTTGGTCTTGTGTCCACCCCAGGGCCTGGGTACAGAGGTGGGATCAGGCCGTGTTTCTGTTGGTGAATGTACCACAGAGAATACAGCGAAGATTGCATAAAACATTGTACTAGGTAATTGTCATATTATGTTTGAATAATGGCTCAGCAGTGTGAACACATAATGTAATTTGTTCAAATATTCACGTAATTAATTTATCAAGCAATGGTTACTAAGCGAGACTTCATGCTCCTCACCTTCTCTTCTCCACCTCCCTCCACCTCCCTTTATTCGCTTTTCCCTTTAAAACCGTCGCACCCAGACCATTTGCTTATTATATGGCGCACACACACACACACACACACACACACACACACACACACACACACACACACACAAACAAACACACACAGATACACGCTCGTACATACACAGACACACGCACACTCACGCACATACAGACATAAAGACACACAGTCACACACACACAAACAAACACACACACAATCACACACAAAACACACACATACACACACACACACACACACACACACGCGCGCGCGCGCGCTCGCGCACGCGCGCACTCTCACATACACAACTAATGAACACACCAATCAATAGGGACCATTATTTTCGCTGACGTCAGCCTTCTATAGCCCTCCACACCTCAACGTTACAGTGGTCTCATCAATGATAGTATATCCTACTGTAGGTGTACTTTCTTTGGTCACGTTTTGTGGGCTCGGTCTTCAACGAGCACACACACACACACACACACACACATACACACACACACACACACACACACACACACACACACACACACACACACACACACAGAAGTTATCAATGACGACAAGCTCTTGATCTCACTCGACCCGTGGTTTTTATCTTTGATAACGGAGTAATGAACACCCTATTGTGACACTCATCGCTAGTGTTGCATGGCTTTTTTTGAGGAAACAAAACCAAATCGACTCTTCGAAACACCAAGTAACGATTAGTGCTGTTCGGATACCATTGGAGTGAATGTTTTGTTTATTCTTTTTCTTTTCTTTAAAAAAAAAAGGGGGGAGGTTGAAAATTAATTTTAGACTTACGTTTTATGATATTTGTTTGCTCCACTTATCACTCTGCCTCGTAATCACCAAGTACAAAGTATTTCTATAATAATATACATCAATGAACTTTGATAATATTATATTACACTGGATGATCTAAATTTACGACGGGTTGACAGACAGGAATGAGACGAAAATCCATTATCCGTTTAAAGTTAAAATAATTCAGTATTCGATCGGATGCCTCTGTAGCTCTTCGAATTACTGTGGATAGCGGAAATTCGTGAATGTCGAATAGTAGAATCGATTGGTCACAGCTGTTCTATTTTCTCCATCTGTTGCGTCTAGCAGTGTTTTATTTCTCACACGTTTGAGAGAATGACGAAGCAAAACTTCTATAAATAGCACTGCACAATAAAGTACAGATAGTTCCCCCCACTCAAGAGTCATCGACATTCCTAATAGACAAAGGTCTTGATTAATTAACTGATTGTTTAAGAATAGACAAAATGAAATCGATTAATTAGTCACGGGAATTTCTGTCTGGTTAACTAACTCGTTGAAGTCTTGCGTGATGGTGACGTCATTGTGGCAAGGTTGAGTGGAGCTTTCTACCCCTGAAAAAACCCAAAAACTATTGTTACTATTTTAAGATACAATGTTAAGTAGAACAATATGTAACACTCCTTTTCTTTTGATATACCATTGGAAATATAAGACCAAGTTCCGTGGTGTAGTGGTAAGACACTCCGTTGTTCGTATCGCTCGTAGAAGACCAGAGTTCGATTCCCGAGTAGAGAGAATTGTATTATTTAGTATTTCGGTCTTTCTGCTGGGAAGTTGCATCTTTCTCAGCCCATGTTGACCCTGACAAAGAAAGTCGGAGACTCGTCTGTAAAACGTTTTTTTTTTTGGTCAATGTGTCAGTAAAGCCACTTACAATAAAAATGTATATAAAGTGTTTCAAGCAAAAATTTTTCTTCAACACACAAAAAACTGTTATTTTTACTTTGAATACATTTGAAAACTGAGCAACTTCTCTTGACTTATTTTAAAAAATTTCTTTTAGTCACTAGTCGCATGTACCTATTCAGCCTACTTGTCTGAGTAAAGTGAAGTACACTGACCACTGACACATAAATAGTCATTGAGTGTAAAGAGAAAATAAGACAGACAGACTAACAAACAGAAACGACTGAGGAAAAGAAAAAAAGTAGGGAGTACTAGTAGCACCCTCCAACCACAAACATATTAATTGGCCAATATAGGGAGCTGAGATTTCGAAATTGAATGAGACCGGAAGATCGCCTGTTCTTCCTGGTTCGTCTTCCCTGTTCAAAAGAACTCCGTAACACGATCGACAAAAAATCCCAATCACGAAATTCTAATGCCCTACTTCATTTAAAAAGGGAAGGTAAATTGTAGAGAAATGAAAACCTGACGTTTATTTCTCTCAGTCATTCAACTCTTTCCATCCGTGTCCGAGAGTGTTGAAGGAAGGAGAGGGGAGCAGGAAAATCCAAAAGAGAAGAATACGGAAAAGGAGGAATGCAGGGAGGAGGGGGAGGAGGGGAAACGAGGGGAACGTAAAAATCAAAAAGACAAGAACACGGAAAAGGAGGAAGGCGGGGATGAGGGGGATGTTGTGAGGGGGTGAGAAGGAAGAAAACGAAAAAAACAAAAACAACAAACCCCCACCCAAAAAACAAATTGGAGGACGTGAAATCAGGAAGAGGAAGGGTAGCAGAGTGATCATTAGAGGCTTTTCAGTCCCACCAGGTTTTTCAAACGACAAATTTATGCAACACGAATATAGTTTAAATTCTTGGGAAATTTCAAACCCTGCCTACAGCAGATCACCATGGAAGGCGATTTGCATTTACTGAATGATTATCCAGTCCGTTCGTATCATGATTACCCTTTCAGGAATGCAGTAACAGATGGGAACATTTTTTAAAGAGTATTGACTCATATTTAAAACAACCCATCTTCGTGAGTCGACGCAGATAAAGAGACAATAACTACAGCTTCAACCCCCCCC
>NW_004797347.1:1562215-1569922 GCF_000002075.1 Aplysia californica
GGGGGGGAGTTGAAGGGAGGAAAGAGAAGAGATTGTAGTGATTAATCAGCCCATTTCGTCCAGCAACACATCTCTTTGTTCAGCTCACAGTAACAGAATGACAAATCCTTTGTGACCCACACGCTCCGGGCACTGAGACTGGTACTGATAAACTTCATCGTGCGGGGACTAATGTGATTACCGGAACTACAGCCTACACCGCTAGGGCTTCTATCAGGCCAGATCGGTGACTTTGTCTCAGTCTAGATACTCGCTTATCTTTAAGATCATGGACTTTGTCTCAGTCTTGATACACCAAATAGTATCTTTGTGAGTGTTGGCTTAAGTCTTGATCAAGATACTCCTGGTATCTTTGTAATGATTGACAAAGTCTCGATCTAGCTTTAAGATCATTGACAAAGTCTCGATCTAGATACAGTCAAACCTGCCCTGACGGCCACCTCTATAAGACGGTCACCTGTACAAACGGCCACTTTCCATTTTCCCCCTTGCGTTTTTTCCATATAATTTAACTGTGTAAAACGGGCACCTATCCAACGCGGCCGCGGCCACCATATTTTAACACACAACCCCTATCACACTTAGCAATAACACCTGTCTTAGACGGCCACCTTAGTGCCTCCATTACGTTTGTCATAAATTGTTCTTTGGCGTCATATCCTATCATCTGTCGTTGTTGTTAGGTAGTCCCTCCAACCGATCATGTTGCGTAGGCCCCTCCCACTGTTGACCAATAGCTACCATTTTCTGCTGCTGGTGCGGTAAGCGTGTGATCCCTCATAACCCATAAGCCCCGCCCAGAACTAAAACACAAATCGTAAGTGAGATAAGTGGTCACTGTTTACCCAGTATGTAACAAAGTAACAAAGGACGTCAACATGAACTTGTGACAGAAGCGTCGCTCGTTCTCCGAGTGGTGGTGACCCATGTGTTTATTTTAAGATGGCACTCGGTTTTCCTCGTCTGATACATTTCGTTTTACTATCACCCTTGCGCAAAATCAGCAACAAAATAAAAATTACAAACGAAATACAAACTACCAACAAAAAAAAACAACAACAATGCGGCTACTTTCTATTGGGACCTCAGATGGGAATGGTTTGTTTTCTTCATCTTGATCATTCCTGCCTAAGACGGCCACCTGTCTTATACGGCCACTTTTCTCCTTGACAATGGGTGATCGTCTTACACAGGTTTGACTGTACTCCCTTATCTTTAAGATCGTTGACTTTGTCTCAGTCATGATACACCAAGTAGTATCTTTGTGAGCGTTGACTTAAGTCTTGATCAAGATACTCTTAGTATCTTTGTAAAGGTTGACATAGTTCCGATCTAGATACTCGTTTATCTTTAGGTTCGTTGACGTAGCTTAGGTTTAGAGCCATCGAGTGTCTTTGTTATCTTTCACTTAGTCTAGATCTATATGCGCTACGTGTCTTTTTAGTTGCTGACTTGTATTTTTGTGACCTTTCTCTTATAATGCGGTCAAACATTCGTGGCACAACTTATTAACCAACATCTCCACAACTATGGAACACAGGTTCTCCAATTTTTGCACAATGACTTGTACTCATTTGTTTTAACAGATCAACATTTTTGTAAACACCTGCTAGCTGTATTTTTAGAACATTTCTTAATAAATACTATACAATAAAAAATCCAAGAGGGTGGTTTCTGCAAACCATAAAGTATGGTTGACATTGATTCACTCGTTAAAAAGATATTTGAGGATACGTTGTGCCACGATTATTTGTTCCTTATCTCTCCTCCATTTTTTTTCGCCGCATGTTACTCTCAAGTAACACTTTTTTTACCTTGCCCAATTCCATCATCTGGCGCTTTTGTGTTTAACATTTACCAAAAAATATGTGCAGCATATTGAAATTAGTTGTTAGTCTTAGAGTAAACACACAGTAGAGTGCAAAGAAATAAATGTATGACTATAAATAAATAAATAAATGAATGAATAAATTTTACTTCACTCTTATAATGTTTATTGGTCAGTCACACATCATAGTGTTACCATAGTAATACCTCTAAACTTCGGCACTTGTAAGACCTATTTGCGTTGCAAGCGGTGCAAAACTTGTAACGAAACTAGAGGTGGGCAAAATCCGGATAAATATCCAGATAATCGGATAATCCTCAATAAGACATTATCCGAATTCAGACTCTTTAACTCTTTTTCCTGATCTGCTTGCCGAAGTGGGTCCTCCCATTTGTTGAAGTAGTGCTAACCCGTTAGTCAAAGTGGTTCTAATCCATTTGCCGAATCGGTTTATAACATATTATTTACCGAAGAGGTACATTAACATATTATCCGGATTTTGCTAAAGCGACTCATTGCCCAGACCAAACCGAAACTCTTTATGGCCTAGTGGCTGAGATGTCAGTGAGTTCAGTCCTACGGTTACGTCAAACAAATCTCTAGTCCAGTCAAAATGTCTGCTGTATTTCCGCACGTACCCAGTTTCGTACTCGGTGTCATAACATATATTATTATCACACGAAAAGATCCATTACAAAATACACCATACGCCAAAGCCTGGTATTTCCAGAAAACCCAATATTCGTTTTCTCGTAACAATGTACCGTATCCCTCGATACAAAGTACTCCAGTGCCCTAGAAGAATTGCAAAGTTCTGCCTGCTCAGTATCTAGTTTTGAGAAATTTGACGCTCATTTCTTTGAGTTTCACAACATGCTAAGCTTTTCCCGAATGCAATTCTTGGAATATCTCGATAACAACTCCGAATAGTCTTATGATTTTGATAGAGCAGATGGATTTCTGACCTCATGGTTTTAGTAACTCAAAATGGCCAAAAATGTCAGATAGAGCTTTGTAATAATTCTAAGGATAAAACTGCATGTTGTTCAAACTTTTGCTTCGGATAAAAATGTTTACCCCCCCCCCCCCCCTTTCAGTTTTGTGGTAAATTGATTTTAATGCGTTTTGCCATGTCACAGCTCATATCGAGACTGCTATACGGTCAAGGATTAGGCACAATTATGTCGGTGACACAGCGGTTCTGTAGATGGTCAATAGGGTAACATACGATAACCTTTGGTCGAAATTAGGCCGCTGCCTTTTTACCAACAGTATGGTCGCTTTTAAGGAAAAGCAGGCTAACCCAGATTTCAAGCGCTTTCCTGAAATCTTGACCTACACCAAAAGTGGGCATTGCCCTACCTATAGGAGAAGTGTGGTATCATTTGTGTGTATATTTGTTTGGTTACAGAGAAAACTCTCCTTGTCTTTTAAAGAAACTGAACAAGGGGCAAAAACTTTACCTTCGATTTTCTCAAAGCAGCATAATATTTCGGGATAGCCCCCTTGTGCTTAAAAGCGACCGTATAATATACTACGGTGGTTGTAAGACTGTTATTGGTGTGGTATTTTCAGAGTGGGACGTTAATGAATGATTGTTCGCATAATATACTGTCATTGTAACACAAATTACACATTCTTAACGATTATACTCAATAACTGTGATGGTTCATTCATACAGGATGTCTCTAAAGCCTGGATTCAAGGACAAGACGTATAGTTATGTCACCACACCTCGCAATCAAGCGCGCATCAATTTGTGTGATTATAGGATTATCATATTATTCAACAGCTTTTTAATATTATGCCTTGTTTTGGATGAAAACGATACTCATCTACCTGGAATGAAGGTCAAGATATTTGCGATTTAAGAAGATTGGCGTTAATGTCTGGTGTCTGAGGTAACATGAGCGAGACAATTATGGTCGTCAAAGTTTGGTGACCTTCAACTTTGGACTGTCCTTGGAAGCTGCAAATTTACTTTTTTGTGTCTTTGATCGTCGATGTTTTTTTAGTAAAAGCCACACATACCTAAATATTTTTTTAAATGGACATAACAGATGATGATGAGTCGAAAAAGAAATTATATCAATAAAAATTGCCAAACCCAAGAAAGTGGGTGTTTGGCGGGTGTTCGGATGGGGTTTGCTTCTTCTTTTCTATCAAACATCTATCGTCTTTATCTCCCCTTCTTCTTTTTTGTGTCTGTTACTGTCTTGTAACACCTCTGATCTTCGGCACTTATATGACTTTATTGTGTTGCAAGTGCCGTAAAACACTTACAGAAAAAAGAAGACAAAAGGGCGGTTTCTTTGATTTAATCTTTTAAAAAAAACCAACATTATATGCAATCAATGTAATCAGTTAGAATACTGACATGTAACATCTTCAATTTTACGATTTGCGAATAACGATTGTAGTGGGTTTTTTAAAAATATGGTTGGTTTTTGGCAAAGTTCCTTTTGAGTAAAAATTGTTATTATTGCACAACCCATTTATTTCTGTGTATGTTACTCTTTAGTAGCTCATCTAATATATCAGACTTGTATATTACCTAACTGTGTTGCAAATGAAGTAAAACACGTACTAAAGCAAACAAAAAACATTTTAAAAAACACAAAAACCCCCAAATCCCACCCCCCCCCCCCCCCCAACGAAAAAAAGCAAAGCAATTATGAAGTGATATATTTCTTTAATGTCCAAAGTAGGCGATTCTTCTCTTGTTCTTTAAAAATCTGTGTAATTTCTTCTCTCATTCTTTCATTTACTGTCTGCGATTTCTTCTATCGTTCCTTTATTTACTCTCAGCAATTTCTTCTATCCTTCATTCATTTACTTTATAAACAATTTCTTCTCTCCATCACTCTTTTACTCTCAGCAATTTCTTCTCTCGTTCACTCATTTCTTCTCAGCAATTTCTTCTCTCGTTCACTCATTTACTCTCAGCAATTTCTTCTCTCGTTCTCTCATTTACTCACAAAATCTTCTCTCCTTCACTCATTTTCTTTCAGCAATTTCTTCACTCCTTCATTCATTTATTCTCAGCAATTTCTCCTCTCGTTCACTCATTTACTGTCAGCAATTTCTTCTCTCGTTCACTCATTTACTCGCAAAATCTTCTTTCCTCAAGTTCCCCAAATATCGATCGGTCCGCGTGTCTTTCAGTTACTGGGCAAGGGTGGTCACCTACACCGTTATTCTCTCTCTCTCTCTCTCTCTCTCTCTCTCTCTCTCTCTCTCTCTCTCTCTCTCTCTCTCTCTCTCCCTCTCTCTCTTCCCTTTCCCTTTCTTTCTTCGTGCGCTCCCACCTCTCTCTCCCAATGTCTCTGTCATTCATTCTTCTCCCCATCATTCTCCCCTATTTCTCTCTCCGTCTCTCTCTCTCTCTCCTTCTTTCTCTCCCTGTCTCTCTCTCTGTCTCTGTCTGTCTCTGTCTCTCTCTCCGTCTCTCTCTCTCTTTCTCTCTCTCTCTCTCTCTCTCTCTCTCTCTCTCTGTGTGTGCATTTCTCTGTCTCTTTCTCTTTCTCGCCATCCCACCCACTCTCTGTCTCTCATCTCCCTATCATTCTCCCCTATTTCTTTCTCTCTCTTTTTCTCGCTCTCTGTCTCTCTCTGTCTTTCTCTGTCTCTCTCTCTGTCTCTCTCTGTCTTTCTCTCTCTCTCCCCCTCGCTCTCTCTCTCTCTCTCTCTCTCTCTCTCTGTCTTTCTCTCTTTCTCTTTCTCACCACCCCACCGACTCTCCATCTCTCATCTTTTTCCTTCACTTATTCACTCCCTCACTCACCCACTCTCTTAGTCAGTAACTCCCTGCCTCCCTCCCTCCATCCACCCAACCCTGTCTGTCTGAGTGGCTGACCGACCTACCATCACAATTTCTCTCTCTTTCCTTTACTTATTCACTTCCTCACTCACTCAGTAACCACCTGCCTTGCTCCCTCCCTTCCTCCCTCTCTCGCTCCCTCCAGCCAACCTTGTCTGTCAGAGTGACTGACCTATCATCACAATTTCTCACGCTTTCTTTCACTTATTCACTTCCTCACTGACTCATTCAATCAGTAACTCCCTGCCTTTTTCGCTCTCTTCCTCCCTCCCTCCCTCCCTCCATCCCACCCAGACTGACTGACTGACTGACTGACTCTCTCACCTATTTCCCTTAATCACAGAGACTCTCTCACACTCTCTCTCTTTCTCTCTCTCTCTCTCTCTCTCTCTCTCTCTCCTGCCCTGCACATATCATAGTCCACTTTTATATCGACTATTCACTCTTCTTGTATCCGTCGAGTTTATTTTCAATTCAAATACTAATCACATTCCTCCTCCATTTTCTGCTAGTCTGTGCACGAATCAAACTTTACCCAATCCATCCACACTTCCCTTCTTTGACTCATTCAGGTCCTAACTCATTCAATTACCCCAACACGCAATCATGCATTCATTCACCCCACACTCCAAACCCTCATCTCAAAACCGGCCAAAAACCTCTCTGTATTGAAGCAGAATCTCGTAATATCTCCAGCCCTTCATCAGACAAACACAGCCAGACAGCACAGCACAAAGACGCGGGAACCCCAGGCCTGTAATATCAGACAGTCTACACTTAAACATCCCCCGGAATGTCTCAGACACTCTTCTCTCTCAGACACACACGGATTCGATACTTCTTATCTATCTAGCTAGCTATCTACCCGTCTGTCTATCTACCTACTCGTGTATCCATCTATCTATCTACTTGTGTATCTATCTATATGTCTACCCGTCTATCTAGCTATCTACCTATATGTCTATCCATCTATCCATCCATCTATCTATCTATCTATCTATCTATCTATCTATCTATCTATCTATCTATCTACTCGTGATTCTGTCTATCTGTCTATTTACCCATCTATCTACTATCTATCTATCTACTCTGGTATCTATCTATCTAGCTATCTATCTTCCCGTCTACCCATCTCTCTATCCGTCTATGTCTATCTACCCGTCTATCTGTCTATCTGTCTATCTATATCCATGTTTCTACTCGTGTATCTATCCACGTATCTATCTATCTATCTATCTATCTATTTATCTGAGCCAGCCATCACTTAAACCTCTCCCTCCCTCCCCCCACCCCCAAATCTCCCCCATACGACCCCCAAGGAACCACCGCCCTCACAGCTGCCAACCTACTCTTTGAGATGCTCTGTGTTTTGCCCAAAGTCAAATACTACTAAAATAGGTGGCCGCTACCACTGTTTTTTTTCTAATTATAAGAATGTTGTTTGTTTTTATCTTTGTTTGTTTGTTTGTTTTTTGGGGGTAATTGTTTTACGGCGCTCTCAATTGCATATAGTCATATTATTATGAGCGTGCGGGACACATTAAACTTTTTCAGTTTGGAAGGAAATTTTGAATTTTGCCCGGTTAGCGGCCAAAGCCTACTCTTATCGATTTTTGACCACCAACTGATCTTTAACGTGGGCAACTTGCACACTTGCCCTCCGAGAATGCTCGCCCTTGTCCGAGAAGGCTAGGTGTAGATCTTTCCTATTGAAAATCAGGGGTGTGACTGAAAGACAGCAGTGAGAGGAGCCATGGAGTAGTAGTAGAAAGGCTGCAGAAAGAGTCAGGAGCCCAGAGGAGGGGGCAAAGGAGGTGAGGGGGTGGGGGCAGAAAGGGGAGACGAAAGTAGACAACAGAACATTGCTAGAGAGAGCAGGGAAGAAGGTGAAATGAAACAATTTTAGAGAAGAAATTGTTTCGGTCGCTACCCGGATTCGAACCTTTGACGCTTGAATGAGAGGCCAACACCTTAACCTCTAGGCCACGAGATTCCCCCCTATTAATGTTTATAAAAATAAAATATTAAAAGTAATAATAATGATAGTGATAATAATGAT
>NW_004797347.1:1570022-1571667 GCF_000002075.1 Aplysia californica
CAAATCTACCCCCTCCCCCCATCTCCCCCAAAACTCCGGCTTCAAGACTTCTCGGCACTGGAAGAGTGGGCGATATTTTTATGCGGGGAAAATGGCCTGTATGCATCTCGTCGGAGAGGCTGTGGATCGATAGACAGCGCCTCTGTGTGTCAGGGCCCTCCGAAGCCAGGCCTGGCCACCAACTATGGGCCTCCAGTCGCTCTGTGTTGTCAGGACGCCCGGGAAAATGTGCCGAAAATGGAGCAGCAGTTGTCTTTTGTTGGTGATTGTTTTCTTGATGGATATAAGCAAGGCTCTGGACAAGGTTCACATAGGTAGGAAGGAGAGCATGTATAGCGTTGTTTCTATGTCTATTTACCCGTCCTCGTTGTTGTTCGTGCGTGTGTGCTTGTGAGTATAATATAACGTGTGTGAGTGCGTGTGTATGTGTGTTCTGGTGTGCGTGTGGAAGAGAGAATGGTTGGTGGTATCAGGAAAAAAAACAGAGGACCGGGGTGGTTGTGAGTTTGTCTAATTTTGGGAGGTCTGGGTATTTAAAACTAATACTACTAATACTACTAAAAATAATAATAATAAAAATGATGATGATGATGATAATGATAACAACAATAAAAATAACGGGAATTTGTTCCAATTCATAGAAGGCTTTAAACGTTGTACAATGCAGAGCCTATCACTCATCTGTGCTGACGAATCAAAAGACAGGAAAATGCACATTGTGAGACCATCGTTGTGAGTGTGAGGAGAGTTGAGACAAGCTGTGAGCGAGGACGAGAAATGTGACTGAGACAATGGACTTGTGGCACTGGGTGGGAGATAGAAAATTCGTAACGGTTTTTTGGGAGTTTTCTCAGAGTATCTCATTAGGTGGTTGCTGGGTGCTCTGGTGTGGTGTGCTTATTTTTTTCAATTCCAACATCTGTTGTCCTTATCTCTCGTTTTTTTTTCATCAAACATCTTCCGTCCTTATCTCTCCTTCTTCTTTTCCACCACTCATCCATCGTACTTAAGTCCCCACCTTCTTTCCTACCCATCATTTTTGTCGTTATCTGTGCTCCTTCTTTTCTTTGTATGTTCGTGTCTAATCGGACTTGTAATCTCGGAATTTATGCAACCTATTAAAATATGTGTTAAAAATACCCGAAAACGCTAACTACAAGTTTACTCCATTGCTGAAAGTCATCTGGCTGCGTTGTGCTCTGCATCTCTCTCTCTCTCTCTCTCTCTCTCTCTCTCTCTCTCTCTCTCTCTCTCTGTCTGTGTGTTTTTGTGTGCGTGTGTGTGTGTGTGTGTATGTGTGTGTGTTTGTGTGTATGTGTGTGTGTGTTTGTGTGCGCGCGCGCGTGTGTGTGTGTTTATTTGTTTGTTTCTTTGTGTGGACGAGTATGCGTCTAAGTGCATGTACCCGGGTCTTCAATCTGCAAGAAAGAAAGAAAGACTGCGGAGAGCCAGGGCACAAGGAAAACAAGACTAAGTGTAAAAAAGCCATGCAAGAGAAAAGAAAGAATTGTTCATCAACAAAAGCTTTATTCAAATGATGAGAAGAGCAAAAACTGGGAAAAAAACATAATCATACGAAAAATAAGTTGGATTGAGAAAGAGAGAGAAAGAGAGAGAGAGAGAGAGAGAGAGAGAGAGAGAGAAC
>NW_004797347.1:1572846-1573975 GCF_000002075.1 Aplysia californica
CCACCTTTCTCCACTCTCCAACCTCTCCCCCTCCTGCCAATCCCCCTCTGTCGCTATTTTTTGCCCGTATTCTTTAGGAAATCAAAGTAACCTTTTGCGCCCACACCCGTTCTAAAAGGCATTGTGAGGTGAAAATGTAGGCTTTCATTTACGAAATCACTCATGTCTGGACCAGCGACTGTGGTGAAGCGGCTAGGAACCTCGTTGTCGCACACAGAAGACACCAGTTTCTTTTTGTTTTAGAGTTTTACGGCACATGCAATACGATTATGTCATATAATTTTTTGTGTGGATTATAATAATAATAATAATAATAATAATAATAATGATATAACTTGTGTAAAACACAGTTTTGAACTTAGTCTATTTTGAGATTTCTTGCTGACCAGTTAATTTTGTGAATTGGTATTTCTTCACAATCCTTAGTAATTAAAGTTGCCGTCAAAATGAAACAAATAAGAGATAAAAGCAACTAATAACTTTGAACTAACAACTAAACACACACACACACACACACACACACACACACACACACACACACACACACACACACACACAGAGAGAGAGAGAGAGAGAGAGAGGGGGGGGGGTGAGAAAACGCCCTCTCTTGTAAAAGCAACACCTCTCAAAACAACAGCAACAACAACAACAACAAAAAACAACAACCGAAAACCCCCAAAAAGACAACAGAAAGTAGATCTAAATCTCAAGAAAAGAAAGAAATGAAATTAGGAGAAAAAATGAGATAAATCCAAGAAAGGAAATGAATGCACATGACAGTTTGAAGTTTGAAAGGCGTAAACGTATTGAAATTTAAAAAAAAACAACTCTGTTTGTGGGTTATAAGAAAGTGGAATCGTCTGTGAAGCGAAACAAAACGTCACGAAATTACGTGGTCTGCTCACGTCACTTGTTCCTTCTCTCATGCACACTGAGACCACATTATCTCCACGGAGAGTTTCACAGTTCACAAAAGAGGCAGACCAGGGAGATAGTTGTTTTTTTGGCCCACGCTCTCTCAGTAAGGACTGGCGGTGACATGTGACTGTGTGTGTGTGTGACTGTTTGAATGCGACTCTGTGTGTGTGTGTGTGTGTGTGTGTGTGTGTGTGTGTGTGTGTGTGTGTGT
>NW_004797347.1:1574075-1575952 GCF_000002075.1 Aplysia californica
TGTGTGTGTGTGTGTGTATGTGTGTGTCTGACTGTGTGAATGTGACTCTATGACAGAAGAAAGTCTAACGTCTGGCGATCTCTGGCTTAGACAGTTTTCTTTGTGACCTCCAAAAAAGCAACTCCCACGACGGGAGAGAAACAGTCACCACTTGGCAGGAATTGTCCTGTTTTTTGTTCGTTTGTGTGTGTGTGTGGTTTTTTTGGTTGTTTGCTTGGTGCTGTTTTTTAAACACTTTTTCTTTACTGGAATGAGAGAAGAAAACAACTCACCCATATAAATACGTTCGGCCCTATGTCTCTTTACTTATTTATTGTAACGTCTGGTCTAATGGGTTTGCTGAATCCATTGCTGCTGTTGCCAAAAACCAAGGCAGAATTTATTTTTAAAAAGAAATCCAATAGAATCAAAGCAGAAAAATAAATTTAATCTATAAATAAATGAATAAAAGAATGAATGAATGAACAAATGAATAAATCAATGAATCAATGAATCAATGAATAAACGAATGAATGAATGAATGAATGAATGAATGAATAAATGAATGAATGAATGAATGAGTAACCAACACATAAATAAATACCTAAATAAATAAATAAATAAATAAATAAATAATAAATAAAAATAAATAAAACAAGAACAGAACATAAATAGGATGAAAATCATCTACACCCAAGTATCACGTATATAATTAAAAACTGTCATTGCCACAGGCATTACATGCACGACTGCTTTCAAATGATTCAAATCCTTACAGTGACAAGTTGTTATTTTTCGTGTTGGGTTTCCCCCAGCCCAGTGACCCTTCCCACAGTATCTATCCGGAGACGTCTCCGACGGAGATAGACCAATCAAAATGCTTTCGTCCTCTGGACCAAGTAAAACAAAATGTGAGGGGTTACCCATAATTTGACATTTTGCTGTTAGGTTTGGAATTTTCTTGAAAATATTTGATTTGCGACAGTTTTAGAGGCTCTATGTGCGATCTGCAGCAAACAATACACAGTTTGACACCCCCACCCCTTTCCAATGCAGTGCATCTGTGTGCCGGAGTGCGTTTCCGAATAGTTCATTTCTACTTTCTACTGCTATTCCTTGGCTCCTTTTTTACTGCTGTTTTTCAGTCACACCCTTGATCTTCTGAGACAAGGGGGAAAAATCTCGGAGGGCCTGTGTGCGCGTTGTGCACGTTAAAGATCCCTTGATTGTCTAAAATCGATATGAGTAGGTTTCGGCCGTCACCAGGGCAAAATTCAAAATCTCCTACCAACTGAACAAGTTTGATGTGTCCCAGCGCTCATATGACCTTATTATGCAGTTGCGAGCGTTGTAAAACACCCCCAAAAAAAAAAAAGAAAGAAAAGAGAATAGATCCTGGGTGCATGCCGGAGACGTCTCCGAATATCTTCTGCCGAACCTTCAATCAGCTCCTATGTGACGCAGCTGGCTGACAAGGTCGTCGAACCCTGGCCTAATGTACAGAAAAACAAAGACAGAGATTGGAAAATTTGTTTTAACGGATGGAAGATCTCACATTATTGTGCTGTTCTGTGAATCCCCTCCACCCCCCCCCTCCGCAGATAGCAAAACAAAACAAATGAAACAAAAAACAAAACAAAAAACCTCTTCAGTTCATCCGCTTGAGCAAGTGCTGATGCACCTCGGCCGGAAGAAACGAGTGATTGAGTTTGTTGAGAACCGTAAAACAAGCTAACCGAATTATTTCGATAAATTACTGTATCGGAAATGGAACCGTGGAAATTAAATGCCGGGACGAGGAGGCGATAAGAAGAAGAAAGATGAAAAAGTTTTTGTGTGTGAGTGTGTGTGTGTGTGTGTGTGTGTGTGTGTGTGTGTGTGTGTGTGTGTGTGTGTGT
>NW_004797347.1:1577311-1581787 GCF_000002075.1 Aplysia californica
CCCCCCCCCCCCTCTTTTTTTGTTGCTTTCTTTTAGATAAAGTAGCCTACATTTTATTCCGAGCTATTACATTTTAACCAATAGCCAAAGAAAAATGTAATTAGGAAAGGTTTTAGACAAAGAAGTACTACGTCTATTGTTGTTAATTTTTTTCTTCAGATTTGTTTTTCATTAAAACAGTTAATGTTACTCAGTTACCTCTTGAACGCCCGTCTTTCACGATTAAAACGTTATAATAAAGACTCCGATCGCTCTGTTTAATTTTGTCAGGTCTTTGTAGATAGGCTGCTGAAAGAGTCAAAAGTCCAGAGGAAGGGGAAAAAGGAGGTGAAGGGTGGGGGCAGAAAGTGGAGACAAAAGCAGACGACAGAATATTGTTAGAGAGCTGGGAAAGGATGTGAAAGGAGACAATTTTAGAGAAGAAAATGTTCCGTTTCTGTCAGGTTTAATAAAGGTGAAGAGCCTCTCTGTTTTTGTTTAGTGGCTGGCCTATAAGAGTGTCATGCTGAGTTTCTTGCGCATTGGCATACAAAAAAAAGTTTTTTAGTGAACTAGACTTTTTTTTAACGCGTACAAGCGAAATCGGTTAGTGCGCTCGTCTCCGAAGTGGAAAGTCCGGGTTCGAGGCTCGGTTCTGACACGGATTTTTTTCGCCCCCTTCTGCCCACCCAGCAGTGATGGGTAGCTGACTTCGAGTTGGGGAAGTAAAGGCGACGCGGAAAGGAACTGGCCACCCTATCACAATATGCCGAAGGCCCAGGAAGTTGTCATCCCCAATGTCCCGATCGGAAGCGGGAACAGCTTTACTTTTTTACAGACGAAAGTAAACGAGTTACCGATTACTCTCAGAAGACGATGGACCGTGTCTTAGTTTTTCGTTTCAGCAACAGCTCTACGTCACTTGCAACACAAATAAGTCCAATAAGTGCCACAAATTGGAGGTGTTACTAGAGAGGAACATACAGAGGGTGATAGATTTTTGATTGAAAACAGGAACGAACCAAACCGGAGCACCGGACAACCACCCACAGAAGTCTTCTGACCAAGAGAAAGAATATATCGAAAAAAAAGAAGATAATATATTACATTATTATCTGTCTTCCGTAACGCACACACATGCACTCACACACACACATACACACACACACACATGCACACATATGCACTCACGCACACACACACATAAACATGCACTCACACACATGCACATGCACTCATACACACACGCACACACATATACATGCACTCACACACACACACATACACACATAGAGGGGGTAACGAAGGGAAGTGTTTAGGAGGAGAGGATAGAAAAGGAAGTGGGGTAAGGAGGGAACAGGGTGAGGAAGGAGGGGGAATGGAGAGAGAATTGGGTGAAGAGGAGGAGGGAGGGGGAATGGAAAGAGAATAGGGTGAAGAGGGGAAGGAAGGAGGAGGAGAGGGGATGAGAAGGGCCCAACAATGTTTTCGCCTTGTTGGTCTAAGATGATGGATATTTCGACCCTTTGTCCACTCTACCAGCGATGGTGGATGACTATTGTAGCATCTTGACTAGGTCACAGAGGTCCGGGGGTCGAATCCTGTTGGGTGCCGGCGTCTGTGGTGTAGTGGACATGCTCTTGAGGGTTGCAAGCTGTTGTTGTTGTTGTTGGTGGTGGTGCTGTCGTTGTTGTTGTTTGTTGTCGTTGTTGTTGTTGCTGTTGCTGTTGTTGCTGTTTTTGTTTTTGTTTTTGTTGTTGTTGTTGTTACTGTGTTATCGATCCACGGCTTTTACAAGCAGAAGATTTGATTTCGACTCCCAAGAACCTTTTTAAAAAAAAAAACAACTATTTCCGAGGTGCCCACTGGAAAACAAAAACCTGGCAAGGTCACAAACTGAAAATTGTGAGGGTGTCAATTTTAAAAGCTTGTGACACTCATAACTTTATATTTGTTTGACTGGTGGCATATTGCTATATTTGATGAGTGGGTAATCTGACAACAATAATGAGTTTAACAGAAATACAGTTATGAGTCAACAAGCGTTCAAAATTGATACCCTCACGATTTTCAGTTTGTGACTTTTTCCGGGGGTTTTTTCGTGGACTCTTCGTATGTCTTCCGTGTCTTTTAAAAGAATTAAGTTTTTATAAACTAAAACATATGTGAGGCAGCGTGGTGGAATCAGGCTCTCGTTAATTTTTGGGCATGTAGAGTTATAGGTATCATCTTGACGCTTGTTCACTTGTATTTATATGGATGAAAAAAATATCCATTTATCTTGAATACAAGTCGAGATATTTGCAAATAAAGGAGGTGGGGGTCACCTGTTTTCAGAGGTTAAATTAGTGAGAAAATGGCCGCCAAAGATAGCTTGAGAGTCCGTGGTAACTGAGAATTTACATTTTTTGTGCCGTTAATCAATGTTTTTAAGAAAAATCAACACAGCAATGAGTTCTTTAATGGGCATTAAAGGTGTTGAGCTCCCAAAAAAAATTGATAAAAATCCTGAAACCTGCGGAAAAAATGCAAGTTTCTTCACTTTGATTATTTTGACGAGAGCCTGATTCCACCACGCTGCCTCACATATTGGTAAACCTTTCACGATTCTTTTTTTTTCTTTTTTCCAAAGTGAAAGGTGAGAATGTTTTCAATGAACATATTCTTGGATGTTGAAGTCGTATTATTTTATCCCACGCTATCTTACCGTACAAGGAAAGAGAAAGAGAGGAAAGCAGAGGAGAAGATGGGAGGACAACATCACAGAGAAGACAGGGAAGACGATGAGTGAATATCTGAGGAAAGCAGAGGACAAGAGAAATGTCGAGAGCTGGTTGTCAGATGCAGTGCTGCCCCCACGGTTGCCTCAACCACGGGGTAGTAGAAATAGAAGTAGATCTCACGCCCCATAGACAGACAGTAGTCGTGTCTGTAATTGTCTACCTGGGCAGTATCACACACAGGTGGGAGATTGGGGAATGGCGGTGGGCGGTGGGCGGTGGGGATTCCCCACGAAGTAACAGGTTGTTTCTTTTTGTATGTGTTTTACGGCACTCGCAACTGCATAGGGTCATATGAGCGCGCGGGACACATTAAACATTTTTCAGTTGGTTGGAAACTTCGAAATTTGCCCGCGATGCGGCCGAAGCCTACTCTAATCGATTTCTGACCACCAAGGGATATTTAACGTGCACAACTTGCACACGGGACCTCCGAGATTGTTCGCCCTGGTCCGAGAAGGCGTGGTGTAGATCTTTCTTGCCAGAAACCTACTAAAACAAACAGAGATGTGGCTGAAACACAGCAGCAAGAAGTAGCAAAGGAGGAACAGTAGAAAGGCTACAGAAAGAGGCAGGAGCCTAGAGGAAGGGGCAAAGGAGGTGAGGGGGTGTGGGCAGAAAGTGGAGACGAAAGCAGATGACAGAACATTGTTAGAGAGCAGGAAAGGAGGTGAAAGGAGACAGTTTTAGAAAAGACAATTTTTCGGTCGCTACCCGGATTCGAACCTGGGACCTTTGAATGAGAGGCCAACACCTTAACCTCTAGGTCACGAGAACCACTAGTGACTGTCTACCTCTGGGCAGTATCACAGATATGTGGGAGATTGGGGAATGTTGGTGGGCGGTTGGCGGTGGGTGGTGAGGATCCCCCCAGGAAGTAACAGGTTATATTTAATGCCCCGCTCGGAAATCCGTGTAGGCGGACGGTAGGAAAATTATGAATTTCTTGAAGGTGTCCTAAGTGGCTTGTGGTTGTGGACAGCCAGGTTGACGAGTTGTGGTGTCGGAAATTTTCACGGTAATCTCTTCCTCTTCTCTACCGTCCGTGCGTGGCGAACCAGGAACCCGCCAAGACCTGGGCATGTCACTGATACGACACGGTCATTTGCATAATTTATTCAAGTAGGCTGTCTAGATGATGATGATGATGATGTTTACAATAAATATAGCAACACATGTCTCACCGCCTACCTACCTACATGTCTATGTTTTGACAAGGAAGGACATGTTATAAACAAGCTGGTGCTGTCTTTTCCCTCTTTTGCTGTTTGTTTGTTTGTTTGTTTGTTTGTTGTTGGGTTTTTTTGTTAGTCTTTTCCTCAAGGTGAGAGAGTGGACCTGAGTTGGAAGGGGGAGGGGGGGGGTAGGTTCTTTTTTTGTTTGAAGAAAGGGAGGAGGCGGGGGGTTCATAGTTCATAATTTTACGCTTCCACTCACACCATTAAAGATTATTCACGAGTTGACCTGGCTTGACTTTGCCTGTCAAGGTCAACCTGTACAGAGTGGGATACAGCATTTCAGCACGTTAGGTAGATGGAGAAAACTAACTGTTGCATTATTCCCTGGGGAAGATGAGATATGATAAGATAAGATAAGATATGATAAGAAGATATATAAGATATTATACTTTTATTATCGAGATCCTGGCACACTGTTTTCCTCTCTCTCTCTCCTCCACTCTCTCTCTCTCTCCCTCTCTCCCTCCTACTCATCCTTC
>NW_004797347.1:1581887-1584337 GCF_000002075.1 Aplysia californica
TCTTCTTCTCCTTGTTTTTCATTTTTGTTGTTGTTATTCTTCTTCTATTTGCTTTAGCTCTGATTCATCTTATTCTTGTGCATATTCTTGATCTTGTTCTTGTTTTTATGTCTGTCTCTCTCTCTCTCTCTCTCTCTCTCTCTCTCTCTCTCTCTCTCTCTCTCCCCCTCTCTCTCTCTTTCTTGTCGTTCCACATGATATACTTGTTTGACGGTTTGGTCTTTATTTATGAGATTACATTTACATGATTTATTGTTTTTACAAAAAAAATATTTCCACAATTTTGAGTTCTATTTTCTTCCCATTCAAAAACAGTCGAGATAATTAATGAGTCAGGCTGCTTCTACCCTCTTCGTCAGGACAACTTGGGCTGAGAGGGATACAGCATCTCCTCAGATGGGATACAGCATCTCCTCAGATAGACTGAGAAACCTGATTTTTGATAAAGGAAGAATAGCAACCCCCCTTTTACCAATAATTTTTTTGTTAAATAAAAAAATTAAAACAGCTCTCCACAAAAACCCCCATTAAACTCAGGTCTGGTGCCTGCAGTTGTAAAAAGTAGAGGTGAGCAAAATCCGGATAATCTATCCGAATAACCGGATAATTAGCAATGAAACATTGTCCGAATTCAGACTCTTAACTCACTTTTGTGACCTGCTTGCCGAAGTGGGTGTACTCATTCGTTGAAGTGATGCCAACCCGTTTGTCTTAGTGGTCCTAACCCATTTGCAGAAGCGGTTCTATCATATTATTTGTCGAAGAGGTGCACTAACATATTATCCGGATTTTGCTAAAGCGGCTCATTGCCCAGCTTTAGTAAAAAGCCTAACCTCTACATCACAGACACATGTGCTGAGCGGGTGGTTGGCGAGTGCTCTATTGTGGTTTGCTCCTTCTTCCCTATCAAATATCTTTCTTCCTTATCTCTCCTCCTTCTCTTTGTGTTTGTTACTCTCTTGTAACACCTCTAATCTTCGGCACTCACATGAACTTATTGTGTTGCAAGTGCCGTAAAATTCATACTAAACTAATCATGTGCTGAAATAGCGGGACGTAAAAGAGGTGGTGAGGTTGGTGAATATAAAATGTTTCTGAGGGAGGTTGGGGGCGGGGTGGAGGTGTGCGCATGGTTGAGGGAAGTGATGGGGGAGGGAGGGGGGTGGATAAAAGAACCAGAAAAATAAGTGGGGGAGTTGGTGATTAATATAAAAAGTTGCTAAGGGAGGGTTTTTTTTGGGGGGGAGAGATGTGTGTGAGTGTGTGTGTGTGTGTGTGTGTGTGTGTGTGTGTGTGTGTGTGCTTGAGGGAGGGTGGAGGGGGAGAAAAGAACAACAAAAAGAGTGGGAGGGAGGGAGGGATGAGGAGGGGGAAAAACAGACAAACCTATGACCTCTTGGAGATCGATTCAAGAGAGAAGAGCCCTCCAGAATATCAAAGCGCCGTGCTTGGAGTCCAGAAGCTTGTTCCTTGTAATGTGTTTTCTGTGTTCCTGGTGATTAAAATTCCGGGCTCTGCGGCCCATTAAGTCTGGCATTATGTTTTTGAATCCCGACTTGTTATCTCAACTGTAATGAGGAGGCCATGTTTCTGAAAGATGAATGTTAAAAGAGCATAAAACTTAGGGATATTTCATTATGTTTTTATTTTAGAAAATTATTAATTCAATTTTGTGGTGAGGCTGGGGGTAGGGGTTGTGGTGTATGAGGTGGTGGTTTCCTTAGGTCAAGGCAGAATGTATTCAGAAGTTGTAATTATTCACTCAGATTTGGGTATTTCTTACAGACTTGATTCCATGCCACGTACTTTTTTTCCCGTTCCCATCTTCTGTTAGGTCTGCCCTTCCCTCTGTTGCCCCCTCCTCTGGGCCCCAGGCTCTTTCTGCAGCCTTTTTACTGTTACGCCTTGGATTCTTCTTGCTGCATCCAGAGAATTATAAATGTATTTCTCGAATGAAGTATGATCTTCAGAAAAAAAAAGTTTCCAAAAACAAAAAACAACAAAAAACTCCCAGGAACTAATAAAATTAGAATTAGCTTGGACATGCCAGCTGGAACTCAAAGACACGCTCAGAAAAGCTGAAGACCAGAAGGAGAGAAGGAAGCTGGGGGCCAAGTCTTCAAAAGCACCCATACAGACATGTAGTCTAGGGGATAGGGAAGCAAAGTGCGCTGATGTTTACTCCTCATTCACTTCTTTTTTCTTTCCCTTTTTCCATTATTCGTCTTTAAACCTGAAATCAAGGTCTTACATTAATTTAGAAGTGAACAAAAGTTGCTTCAAGTTCTCATTCTTTATACTTATCTTGTTTGTCAAGCTGAAAACGTATCCATTCCTCGGTTTTAGCGTCTTTGGAAATGATTATGGGAGAAAAATTATTTTGAGTGTTTATGTTTGTGTGTGTGTATGTATGTATGTGTGTGAGTGTGTGTGTGTGTGTGTGTGTGTGT
>NW_004797347.1:1584437-1586006 GCF_000002075.1 Aplysia californica
CTCTCTCTCTCTTCTCCTCCCCTGATGTTACTTTCTTCTTTTCTATTTGACCATCAACCCTTGCACTCACATTTTCTTGCTCCCATCTCACCCTCACCCCTCCCCACCCCTTGAAATGTGCCTGTTGCGTTCTTCGCTCACAGGCAAAGAAACGAATCTGTTCGAGCGTCACTCTCTACTGTTGTGCCGCTCTATCGCAGCGTGAGATGCTCTATTTTGTGAAGCTCCCCTGTGGACTTAATGCCACCATTCGGGAGCAGAGATAGGCGATGTAATTATTAGGAAAGCTGAAGGAATCAACAGCTTAGCTCTAACCAGCGCAGCTACGTTGGGGCTAATAGTTGTGGCCTTAGGAAGTGAAGCGTGGGTTGAGAGAGAGAGAGAGAGAGAGAGAGAGAGAGAAAGAGAGAGAGAGAAAGAGAAAGAGAAAGAGAGAGAGAAGGGAAGCTCTTGGGGCTTCATAGAAACTTATTTGTGTTATCGATTTCCTCCATAAACTATACAATGTAGGTTAGGTCTTTTCTGTTTTATGGCAGTTTTGAGCGTGACAGCAAAAAGAAAAGAGAGAGAGAGAGAAAGAGAGAGAGACAATACCTATATATCTATGTATCTATTCATCTCTGTATATATGTATCTATTTTCTATCTGTCTATCTATTTATCTGTCCATCAATCAATCTATCTATCTATCTAGGTTGACACATAACCTATTTTAAGGAATTCCATCACCACTGTTCCCTAAAAATAAATGGTGCACTGCCGTCTCCCCTTTCAGTAAACGGTTTCAGTTTAACGATCATGAATCATCCTGGTGTGGTACCTGACAAAATGAAAAGTAGAACAATACAACACTTTGGTCATATGAAATGTAAACCAGACCGTTATGAAAGAATGACTAAGTCTACTCATAGTATAGGCAAGATGCTGGGCACAGATGCTAACTGTGGACAACGAACAATATAGACTGGAATGGCCTAAGTTTGATAGGAGAGGCAGTGTGGTGAAATCGGGTGCTCGTCAAAATAATGAAAGTGAAGAAACTGGCATTTTTCCACAGGTTTGGGAATTTTCATCGAATTTTTTTTGTCTTTTGGCTCAACACCTTTATGCCCGTTAAAAGTACATTTCAGTGTGGATTTTACTGAATAACGTTGATTAAATGCATGAAAGATGTACATTTTCAATTTCCACAGACTCTCAAGCTAAGGAAATAACTAAACTTTGGCGGCCATTTTCTCGCTAATTTTAGCTCTGAAACCTGTTCACACCAACTCCTTCAATTGCAAATATCTCGACTTGCATCTAAGATAATTGAGTAATGGGCAAGCTTTTAGATGATACCAATAATCCATATGCCAAAAAAATTGACGAGCGCCTGATTCCACCGTGTATGACGGCAGCTATAATGAATGTAAGCGCTGTCGGGTCATTGCACGTCAATCTCTATTTCTGACATTGTCTTGACACCTTCATCTATCTATCTATCTATCTATCTATCTATCTATCTATCTATCTATCTATCTATCTATCTATCTATCTATCTATCTATCTATCTATCTATCTATCGATC
>NW_004797347.1:1588888-1590011 GCF_000002075.1 Aplysia californica
CAGAGACAGAGACAGAGAGAGATAGATAGAAAAATAGATACATGGAGAGAAAGCTAGGCAGCTAGACAAATAGTCAGATACTTAGACAAAGAGAAACATAGATAAACAGATAGATAGATAGATAGATAGATAGATAGATAGATAGATAGATAGATAGATAGATAGATAGATAGATAGATAGATAGATTGATCGATAGATAAACAGATCGATAGATAGATAGACAGATACATAGACAAGCACATAGATAGACAGACAGATTCATAAACAGATAGAGAGATAGATAGATACATAGAAAGATAGATAGATAAATAGATAGATAGATAGATATGTAGATAGATTGAGAGATATATTTCAGGGTATTGAGATATGTCTACATTTCTACACACCTAATTCCAGCTAGCGTTGTATCACTACTACACATTTTAAACGAGAATAAGAGCAACCCATCTAACCATTGTGTACTACCCTCAGAATCACCATAATCATAACTTCGCTTTAATATAAGCAGCCGTACTATAAACACAAAAATTTAAACAAGAGAAAGAACAATGAATTATTTATAAATTGATAAAAAAAAGACCAAAAAAAAACAAAACAAAACCAACATACTCCATCTACATCTGAATCTGCTTTTGCCCCAATCACCATAATATTATGAGTACAAAAGAAAAGCAATAGAAAGCTAAGTATCAATAATCCATAATGTGCCCGAACTACATTTGAATAATGATAATGATAATAATAATGCTCATTATCTCCGCCACCCACATATCATGAATCAAATACAAACCAAAGAAGAAAACCCCTAAAAAGGGAAAAGAAAGGAAAAAATTGTGTAAAAATGAATTTAAAATAGAGCATTACCCAGTAGACCCACAGGGTTGCCTGATAATGAAAACAATAGCCTATATAAAACAAGAAGAACAAAAGAAAGGTTAAAAAATTGAGCGTACAAAAAGGAACGTAAAATCGTTAAAAAAAAGAATTAAAAAACAGAACTGTCCAGAAACACACACACACACAAAAACAAAACAAACACACACACACACACACACACACACACACACACACACACACACACACACTCACACACACACTCACAAACATACACAAACACATACA
>NW_004797347.1:1591138-1592583 GCF_000002075.1 Aplysia californica
TACTACTACTACTACTACTACTACTACTACTACTACTACTACTACTACTACTACTACTACTACTACTACTACTACTACTACTACTACTACTACTACTACCATTAGTTAACAACTTTAGTTCAATGTTGAGCTTTTGGAGAAAAAAAAAACCCTTCACACTCATGTTCTCATTTGGCTCGCTCTTGTCGCAGATGGGCATCAAGTTCGGAGGTTCATCATTAATTGTGTCATGCACGGTCAAATCAGGCGCTCATCAAATTTTGGGAATGTGAAGTTATTGGTGCCATGTGAATGCTTGTTCATTTGTCTTTGTTTGTATGAAAAAACTACCCATCTATCTTTAAAGAAAGTCGAGATACTGGCGATTGAAGGAAATGGGGTTGCCCGTTTTCAGAGGTAAAATAAATATTACAGCCAAAGCTTGGTATCTTTCAATGCTCGAGAGTCCTTGGAAATGATCAACGTTTTTTAAAAGTAAAAGTCAGAGAAAAATGTACTTTTTAAAGGACGTAAAATCTCTGGAGCTAAACCATAAAATTTGATTTTTAAAGATACCAAATAGACAGAAAAATGAGGGTATCTTCGATTTCATTATTTTGAGGAGTGCCTGATTTCACCACGATGCCTCGCGTGTTACATAATCTTAGTTTTGTGAAGAGTCTTAAACCTTTTTAACTTCACACAATATTTCACCCAGCTACAAAAGTGAAATTTGTACTCAACAATCGGCGAAGATAAAAATGTGAGAAAGGTAGCGGTGAGCACTATAAAGCTTTAACTCTACAATATATGTGAAGCGTGCTGACAAAATGAGAGTTACTTCTTATTTTCAAGCCTTAATGAAATAGATACACCATGTATATAATAGATGAAATAAGAAAAAACGAGGTTTAGTTAAAGAATATGGCATCAATAGAAAACTTACAAATTTGACCCTGAGGTCGATTTATGCCCAATATCTCCCTTTGTGGATAGCCTGAAGTAACTCATTTTGTCAGCACACTCTATATGTCTTCCAATAATTAAACTGAAATACATATTGTAAAACAACAGATGAACTGAGTTACTGATTGTAGGTGTGCGCTATACAGGTTCCAACACTGCATAATATCTCCCAGTTGACTGAGAAAGAAAACTGGAACCAAACAACAGAGATGCAATGAGTTACTAATTGCAGTGTGCGATATAAAGGCAACATCGCTGTATGTCTCCCAAAGGGAAGGAAAAGTAAATTGGAATGAAACAAGAGATGAAATGAGTAACTGTAAAATCGCGTACACCTTTTTCTCCGGGGGCAGATTAAAAACTTTGAACTGCGCCACAAGTTTGGGATTGATCATCCGTCCCAGATTCAGCCCCGAGAAGTAAAACAGAGAGAGAGAGAGAAAAGGAGAGAGAGAGAGAGAGAGAGAGAGAGAGAGAGAGAGAGAGAGAGAGACGTTGTG
>NW_004797347.1:1593730-1595455 GCF_000002075.1 Aplysia californica
TATTTTGGCTTTTCCTCCAAAAATGTCCAATCAATCAGCCGAGAACATCAGAAGCAATCCAAAGTTTGAGAACGTATTGATAACCTATGAGTATACTCGTTGTCCGATAATAATGTTCTGCTCAATACCTAGTTTTGAGGAAATTGACATAAAAGAAAATAACTTGATTTTCACAAGATATAATAATAATAAAAATAATAGATAGCTCAAATCCCCGCTCAACAGCAAGTTATATGTGCTTCACAATCTATACTATAACTAACAACAAACAACCAAACAACTTTCCGCCCCCCCCCACCCTCCTTTAAAAAACTCTAAAAGTAAAAAGCTATTACGTTCTCGTCCTCGTTACGTAAGTCCCCAATGTCCCAGACAGCTTGTCAAGTCAAGGAGTCAACTTTCCCAAATGTCAGGATGATGACGTCTGCCTCTTGTACTTTTTGACCTTCGGCGAAAACCTGAATTGTAAAATGTCCATAAATCGAACGCGGATTCTGCACTCAGATTCCTTTTTATCGTAAATAGTCATCAGGTGCACAAGTAATAGACAATTACCATTTCCTTCCGGGTATACTTTTGCTTCGGCTTTTGATCCGTTAGCTTTTAAGTACGCTGAAGATTATTCTTTTAACTTTTACGTAGACTATTTTAATTTGTCATCCAACTTTTTAAAGCCATACTTCATTAGATATATCTATAACTCCGCTCCTATAAAATACTTTCGTTTGCATGACCGACTTAAACACCAAACGAAGCAGACATGAATATTCTTTTCAATAAACACATAGGTTTATTATAGACATGATGAATTTGCTGGCGGTCGTTAGATTTTCGTGGACTAGAGGTTAAGGTGTTGGCCTCGCATTCTATAAGTCCTGGGTTCGAATTCGAACAACAACGGAAACTTTTCTTCTCTAACTTTTTCTCCTTTCTTATCCGTTCATACTCTCTTCTACCACTACTCCTTGGCTCCTTCTTATTGCTGTCTTTCAGCCACACCCATGTAGGAAAGATCTACACCTAGCCTTATCGAATAAGGGCAAAAAATCTTGGAAGTTCTGTATGCAAGTTGTGCATGCTAAAGATCTATTGGTGTTACAAAATCGATAAGAGTAGGCTTCGGCCGCCACCCGGGCAAAATTCAAAATTTCCTACCAACTTAAAATGATTGATGTGTCCCGTGCTCTTCTATGACCTTATGCACTTTCGAGCACTGTTGACAGTTCCCCCCCCCCCAAAAAAAAAAGTAAAAAATATATATATATATATGATATGGTATATTATTGTATTTGTCTTAAATGGGCAGGAATCGAACTTACACTTTCGCCGTGCAATATCGGAGGACAGGCTACCAACTACACCACTCACTTCTGTATTCCCTTGTGCTGTAGTGTTTATCTCCGCTTTGTTCATAACAACCTTGGTGACCTTGATTTTTCCCCCAGGTTCTCGACTGACATGTTTTTTTGAAGTGACGTCATTGCACCCAACTGTACAATAGATATTGATCTAGACCGGTCCATTGTCTTATCCACTTTACGTCATGGATTTGTGATGTGCTGTTTAGTTGCAGACTACGTCTAACAGCCAGCGGAACAACACAATTACAATGACGAAAACAAAATCGCAATAAACAGAACAAAGTGGTCGTATTTTCCTATCTCATGCAGCAGCCGAGTTGATTGCGTTCATTTATGTGAGGGTGTGTGTGTGTATGTGTGTGCG
>NW_004797347.1:1599193-1600956 GCF_000002075.1 Aplysia californica
CCAGACTCACCCCACAAAGTTTGTTTCTTTTTCCATTTGTGTGAGTTTTACATCAACTGTTCTGTGAAGTTCTCGTCTTTTTATCTCGCCCTCTTGTTGTCTATATCGTTGACAAGCTGTTGAAATGTATAAAGCCAAGGGAGTGGTTGGTTGGCGGGTTCTCTGGTGTGGTTTGCTAATTCTTTTCTATTAAACATTCGTCCTGATCTCTCCTCTTTCTTTTTCTGAGTTTGTTACTTTCTTGTAACAACTCTAATCTTCGGCACTTATATGACCTTACTGTGTTGCAAGTGCCATAAAACTCTTACTAAAACTAAATTAAGTCAAGAGAGCAAATTTTAATGTTGTGTTTCCGGAGGGAGAAAAAAAATAATTATGTTCATCAAAATTGTTTATAAAGATGTCACTACAATAAGTAAGAAAATTATTTTTTAGTTTTTAGTTTTTTTTCTCACCATTTGTGAATCATCTTGGTGAAATCAGGCGCTCGTCAAAACAATGAAATGAAAGAAATCTGCATTTCCCCGATGGTTTTAGCAATTGTTGTCAAATTCTTGTTTTATGACTCAACCCTGTTAAGGTCCATTTAAAAACACATTTCTGAGTGGATTTTACTGAAGAATGTTGATTTAAGGTACAAAAATGTAAATTTGTGTTTTCTAAAGACTCTCAAGCCTTGAAAGTTGCCGATCTTTGGCCGTCATTTTCTCGCTAATTTCACCACTGAAACCAGGCGACCCCACCTCCTTCAATCTCAAATACCTAGACTTCTATTCATGATAGATAAGGTTTTTTTCGGGAAACAAGACAAATGAACCCGCTTTAAAATGAGTATACATGTACCAATAACTCCACATATCCAAAAATTGACTAAAGCCTGATTCCACCGTGTCGTGACACAATTACACAGTGTAGAACATTGTAATAATAATGATTGGGGGCTCTCGTGGCCCAGAGGTTAAAGTGTTTGCCTCTCATTCAAAGGTCCCGGGTTCGAATCCGGGTAGCGACCGAAACATTTTCTTCTCTAAAATTGTCTCTTTTCACCTCCTTTCCTGTTCTCTAGCAATATTCTGTCGTCTGCTTTCGTCTCCTCTTTCCGCCCCCACCCCCTCACCTCCTTTGTCCCCTCCTCTGTGCTCGTGACTCCTTCTGAAGCCTTTCTATTGCTACTCCTTCTTACAGCTGTCTTTCAGCCACACCCCTGATCTTCTGGTAGGAAAGATCTACACCTAACTTTCTCGGACAAGGGCGAAAAATCTCGGAGGGCCCGTGTGCAAGTTGCGCATGTTAAAGATCCCTTGGTGGTCTAAAATCGATAAGAGTAGGCTTCGACCACCACCCGGGCAAAATTCAAAAATTTCCTACCAACTAAAAGTATTAGGTGTGTCCCGCGCGCTCATATGACCTTATGCAGTTGCGAACGCCGTAAAACATTTACCAAAGAAATATAAATAAATAAATAAATAATAATAATGATAATAGTAATGATTTTAAAAAAGATTAAAAATATTAGGCTTAAAACATGTAAAAGTAAAGTTGCTCCCGCATCCGATCCGGACATTGGGGATTGCCTTGTTAGTCAGACAACTTCCTGGGATTTCGGCATAATGAGGTAGGATGGCCAGTTTTTTTCCACGCCGCTTTACTTCCCCAACTCGAAGTAAGGTACCCATTACTGCTGGGTGGGCAGGAGGGGGCGAAAAAAATCCGTGTCCGAACCAAGGCTCCAACCCGGACTTTCCGCTTCGGAGGCGAGCGCA
>NW_004797347.1:1601056-1603185 GCF_000002075.1 Aplysia californica
CCCTACAATATGTATGGGAATATTTTTTTCTTTTTCTTCTTGTTTTTTTCTTTTTTTTTTCTCACCATTTAAACATTTTTAATTTGAACAGAGTTTAATTATTTCTTCAACACATGAACACAATTACACAGTATAAGAAATTGTAATAATAAGGATTTTAAAAAAGATTTTAAAAATTAGGTTTAAAGCTTGTAATTAGCTTTTCGTCGATACTGTCTATCTACATTGTCCCCTCGCCTCTCGCTGCTGTCTCTGTCCGTGTGACCAACAACGTGGGAGGTCAGTAGACCACTGGGAACATCCGCCAAGTCACGTGTCTCGTCTGGCCTGCCATGTGCCTGGGCGAAGTGCTGGTAGATATCTGCACACTTAACCCTTTCTCTACCGTGTCTCGTCTGCACGTGCCAGTGCCTGGGCGAAGTGTGGTAGATATCTGCACACTTAACCCTTTCTCTACCCTTGTGGACGTCCGCACGTGCCTGTCTTCTGCTAAACTAGTTCTCTGACAGTTTTTTTTTCCTCCTAATGATCTACAGGGGAAACAGTACGCGGTTGGCGGGTGCTCTGGTGTGGTTTGCTCCTCCTTGTTTATCAAAGTTATAATAATATTATTATCGTCCTTATCGCGCCTCCCCCATCTTCTTGTGTCTTTTATTCTCTTACTTACTTACTTAGTTCCTTACCTGGTTGGAGAATAGTCATCATTGCAGGCGGCACAATGCCATAGCTGCAGGGGCGGTTTGTTAACTGGGCAAGACCGGCGGTGCCGGTCAAATTTTTAATCAGCTGGACTTTTGACAAGAGATTTATTTCTAATGATGATTTTCCTTCAGTTTTAAGTAAATCCAAACAAACATGTATCAATATTCAAAAGCGCCTTTCCGATTTGAAGGCGCTCAAATAGAGAAGTGGGATTCACTGCTGTTTTGTCGCGACATAACCTAATTCCTTCACGTTTGTTATCGCGCCGGCTCGTAACTTTAAATCGTCTACCGTCAAGCGGTCACGTCGGGGAACTTCGTATTACGTACGAGGCCAAACCGAACACGGCGATGACGTCAGTCTGAGTCATGTGGACAAATCCATCGACTGTCCTCAGAGCGAATAGTACATCCCTTAATTGCCAAATTTGCCTCTTTGTAGCTTACAAAATACAGAATGAGACTCATGAGCAGCAGAGACACAAGTATTATTTTTTCAGCAAAACATGTATTTATCATTCAGCCTTTCTCTAACTACTATCAGAACATTTATTGTCAGCATGGCACTAATCTTTTTTGTTTATTCACTTTTTAACCACCTATAGTTCCTGTTTGGCATTCACTCATCGTTTTCTCCCCACTAATAACTTACCTGGCCCATAGGAGTCTGGTCGGCGAAAGGAGGAATCGTATAGTGAAGATATAGAGCATTTTAACGAGGAGCGAAAGGCACTCGGCTGTCAGAGTCTGGGCCGAAAACAATAGACCTACCTCCTCCCTTCCCTCTCCTTTTCCACCGTCACCCCAGCTAGACACCAAGTTCTATAATTAGCATTTGACACACTTCCCCACTTTGTTACAACACAGTGTTCTGTTCTGAGAACTGAGAAGGGCGATTAAGAACATTTGATGATTAATGAGCGGAAACTGTTGTGTGCTTTGTAACTTGTATAGTATCCTTAGCGTTGATCTACTTTGGACAGCGTCACTGGTACGGTTTCAATTGACTTTTTCTAATCATACAGGACAGCTTTTTATTACATATTTAATGGGTCCAGTGCATGTCGATATTTTGTGTGGGGGTGTAGAAAGTACGAGTAAAATACTGGAGGCCAGGACCAGCAGTTTATTGACTCTCACTTTCAGTTTGTTTTCTAGCCTAGTTGTGTTTCTTTTTCTGTGCCGATCAAGTCAGTTTCTATTAATGTCAGTAACTTCCATCATACGTTATTCATAATATTGTTTCTTGACACTACCATATTTTAGCTCTTTCACATTATATTATTACAATTTTCACAGTGGTGTGTGTGTGTGAGTGGGGGAGGGGTTGGGGATGGCGAAAGTAGGGGTATAAAATAAGGAGAGAGTGAGAGAAAGAGAGGGAGAGAGAGAGAGAGAGAGAGAGTGTGTGTGTTTGTGTGTGTGTGT
>NW_004797347.1:1606951-1609646 GCF_000002075.1 Aplysia californica
AATAATAATAATAATAATAATAATAATAATGGTAATAATAATGACCATAATGATCATAATGATAATAATAACAACAACAATAATAACACTTGTGATGCTCAGTGTGCTTTACAATATTTTACACAGAACAAAGATCCAATAGTTATTCTTTCACTCCCTCCGTCTCTCTCTCTTTCTCTCTTTCTCTCTTTCTATCCCTTCCCCTCCCCTTCTCTCTCTCTCTCTCTGCCGAGGCACACACAAGACATAATAAGGACATTTCCCAGGTGCGAAGGTCTTCTTTAAAATAATCAAATATTTTCATCTGTCTGCTGGAATGTTGTATCCATCTTTTCGCGGGCTGGCTCTGACAGGAAGCGTAGAAAGCAGCCCGCCTCCTGATTGACCTAATTGTGTCCATAGAGGTGTAAAACATCAACGTAGAGCTAATATTCTAAACCGCAAATTCAATTCATTGTTTTACAGAACTTCACATTTTTATTTGGCCACCTCAAAATTACAAAATTCTGACATTTTTGGCTGGTTTGAGTCACTAAGACCATGAGGTCAGAAACTAAAGTTTTTGTCTGCTTTGTTAAAATCATGCGATTATTCGGATTGGTTATCAATATATTATTTATTATTGTTCCAATATCGCTTGATAAAAAGCATGATATGTTGTGAAACTGAACATTAACTTTTTTAACTTCATATTTTTCAAACCTAGGTACCCCAACCAGGGCAGTGCTACTGACGGAAGTTGTCTTTTGGCCATTTCCAAAGTGGGGATATCAACATGTTCTTATGCACAGTAGAATTGTAAAAGGGATGATTTATCAATGTCATGCTCATGCTGTGCAGGAACAACATAGGGGGGACTGCTGCTTTTTCTTTCCTCATCCTCACTATCATCATTTTTCCTCTACCTTTTTTGTATATTTGTCACTCTCTTGTGAACTGGTGCCTTGATAGTCAAAGCAGACTTTGTGCTGCTGTGGCTAGAGAGGTGAGCAGGGCAAGCCACTCAGCAGTAATGGGTACCTGACTGTGAGTTGGGAAAGTAAAGGCGGCGCGGAAACGAAGTGGCCACACTACCACAATATGCCGAAGGCCCAGGAAGTTGTCTCACTAACAAGGCGATCCCCAATGTCCGGATCGGATGCGGGAACAACTTTACATTACACTCTGAAGTTTTTCTGATGAACACGTATGCACGAAGGTTCCAAAGGTGCAACAACATTACCTTTTGACTGCTGTTAATCCGATATACTTTGTCCTCTTCGTCTTTAAACAATGAGCAAGTTTCTTCTTGTTATTGTAATATCAGCATCATAATATTTGTGTTTTCCATACGATTACTATTGCTCTATTATGTAATAAACAACAGTATCGTATCTTATCTTATCTTATTTTACATTTTATCTTATCTTATCTTATCTAATATGTTCCATGTAACCAGAACAACAAAAATAGCGTTCTTCCCAGACAACTAGATAGCCAATACCGAGTCTACAACTATCTCTTGATGTGATGGTTCCGCCGCTCATTTGTTTGGGTAAAGAGAAGAGATTCGACGCAATAACGTCCATTTAGTACACCGAAATAGCGAGACTGGACAGACAGAACAAACAAGGGAAAGAAAATTAGGACCTACCAGTGACGCCCACCAATCACCCGTACAGATGGATAGAAAATAAGGAGAATAAAAGAAGTAGTACCTATCAGTATCTCTCTCCAAACACTTACATAAAAGAATATTTTTTAAATGGGGAAAGAAAAGTAGGACTCACCAGTTGCACCCAGCGACCACCCACACAGAATGGTACAACATGAAGGAAATAAAAGTAGTAGAACTTACCAGTGGCGCCCACCAATCACCCCCACAGAAAGATACAAAATAAGGGAAAGAAAGGAAGTAGAACCTATCAGTGGCACCCTCCAGCCACCCACTTCATCCACTCACTCCTCCCGTCCGTGTCTTCATCTTGCTCGCGTCCCGAGATTGGACCTGGTGAGGATTGTGAATATCTCCGGGGGAGATCATTCCCACAAAGAAAGTCTTGATTACAGAGGCAGACATAAATCTCTCCGCTATGTTCAGATCACGACCAAAACCTTGATTACAGTGACGGACGTAAAGCTCTCCAATAGGATCAGATCAGAAAGAAAGTGTTTGATTACACTGACGGATATACATCTTTCCACTAGGTTTAAATCACAAAAGAAGTCTCTGATTACAAAGACGCACGCACACACAAACACACACACACACACACACACACACACACACACACACACACACACACACACACACACGTACGCACACAAATCTGACTTCCTGGAACAGACGAGTTTTTCCGCTGCTGCACTCAATGACTCCACACAATCCCAGAAGCCTCTCTGTCTTCCCACGGACTTCCGGCTTTTGTTTAGGATCTGCCTGCTCCTCCCTCAGACACTTTATCATTCTTTCTTTTATTCTTTTATCTTGGCATTCTTTTCGTTGACGCTTATGGTGTAGCGGTCAGGCACTTCGTCGTCTCAGGCAAAAGACCTGAGTTCGATTTCCGAGTGGGGAGAACTTTTAGCGAGTGTCTCGGTCTGTCTGCTGGCATGTTTATCCCTCTCAGTCTGGGTTGGCCCTGGCACGCAACATTTAATCCTGCCTTCTAATTCATCTAAATGATTTCGGCTTCTTGTGTGTGTGTGTGTGGGC
>NW_004797347.1:1615138-1617290 GCF_000002075.1 Aplysia californica
ACAACAGCGACAATAGAAACACCTTCCCACGACTAGCAAACTAACTTAATAAGTAAGTTTATTCAGTGTTTAAGGCCATTGGCCCTCATCACATCACATAAAACACCCATTTGATAAGTAAAGTTTCCATAATGAATTACCAAACTAACAAATAATAATGAAAACAATATGTGAGTCAGCGTGGTGAAATCAGGCTCTCGTCAATTTTTGGGCATGTAGAGTTATTGGTATCATCATAAAGTTTGTTCACTTGTCTTTATTTGGATGAAAAAAATATCCATTTATCTTGAGTACAAGTTGAGATATTTGCGAATGAAGGAGGCGGGGGGTCACCTGTTTTCAGAGGCAAAATTAGTGAGAAAATGGCTGCCAAAAATTAGTTATTTCCTTAGCTTAAGAGTCCGTGGCAAGTGAAAGTTTACATTTATTGTGCCTTTAATTAGCGTTTTTCAGAAAAATTAGAAATTAGTTCTTTAATGGGCATGAAAGGTTTTGAGCCAAAAAACAAAAATGTTATAAATATTCACAAACCTGCGGAAAAATGCAAGTTTCTTCATTTTGATTATTTTGACGAGAGCCTGATTCCACCACGTTGCCTCACATAAAATTTAATTGTTATTACACACATAAAAACATGGACTGGCCTGGATACATACAGAAAGTACAACGGAAGCTCGCGTACGACCGTGAAGGATGGAGGGTTTTCTGAGTCAGAGATGACACCTCCAGATTTATTGATATTGTTATTACAGTTTGATTGAAAAAAAAAAAAAAGGCAGGGTGATTGGTGGGTGCTCTGGTAGTGTGGCTTGCTCCTTCTTTTTTATTAAGCATCCGTCATCCTTATCCCTCCTCCTTTTTATGTTTGTTACTCCTCTCTTGTAACACGTCTAATCTTCGACACTTTTATTATTATTTATTATGACCTTATTGTGTAGCAAGTGCAGCCGTAAAACGCTTACTAAAACTAACAGAATTACGAACTTTTTGAATATTTAATATTCCTTACCATCTCTCCCCGCTTCCCGTTTTTCTTCTCCCTTTCTTCTTCCTCCACTCCAGAGGCTAAGTAAGTGTTTGGATTCAAGTAATGTTAAACAAGTGTCGGTGACACGGGGATCAGATGGGTGGTCACTGGGGTGTGTCCTTGAGCAAGACACGTCACACGACAACCCTAGCTCAAAATACAGGGCACTGCACAGTGGAAGACCGACAGTGGCATGGTTGTAAACTCTTCTGTTTTTGTGTGATATTGTGTATTTTTTGTATTTATGCATGTTATGTATTTATGTATGTACATATTTATAGCTATGTATTTACGCATGTGTATCTTTATATATGTATATAAAAGTGGACTTGGGAGGCTTTGTGCACAAACTCCTCCCTCATTACCTAACCCACACCTTTGAAAATTTGCAGGCGTCCACCACACCCATGTAGCTAGGACCAAACTTTAAAAAATCAACGCAAACTGCTTTCCCCAATTTTTCCAAAATGCTTTGTTTCGTCCACACAGAGTTTTAGGCCTAGGCTTACTTACGATAAACAATTTCGCAGTCTCATTTTTTTAAAACCTGAAGTCTTTTCTCGACACACTACTGTTCACATGCTGTGCGCACTGAACCCACAATGACTTGAAAATTAAGTCCGCTCATCAAACGAGGTGCCCAGCTTGTTTTACATGTTTGTCATTGTAAACCAAAGTGCCCTTTTGTGACAAATAAAAGTGTAATTAAAAAAAATAATTCTTCTTTCACTCTAACCAGGAGGAATTTTCGACCGTCGCTCCATCCAGGCGCTCACAGCCTTCAGACACGAGGTACACATCTTTAACCGGGCGCAGGCCAAACGGTTCCGGGTACTCAACGACACCAGCATTCTGGACGTCACAGACAGCTTCGCAGTGAGCAACGCGCGTGAGTCTTACCTACGTATTTTTCAACCTTTTTACGGCATTCTGTTGACATTATTAATTTGTGTTTTTTGACTTGTTTGTTTGTTTGTTCGTTTGTGTGTTTATTCGTTTGTATGTTTGTTGGCTGCATAGTGGCTACCAGAAATTCCGCATTTCTAGTATAATTTGTACGTTAGTATGCATGTATGTACTCACACTGACAAGGAGAGAGAGAGAGAGAGAGAGAGAGAGAGAGAG
>NW_004797347.1:1619045-1620280 GCF_000002075.1 Aplysia californica
ACACACACACACACACGCATACATACACACACACACACACACGCATACATACACACACACACTCTCACACACACACTCACACACATACACACAAACAAACAAAACACACACACTCACACACATACACACTCATTCTCTCTCTCATCCTCTCTTTCACTCATCCTCTCTTTCACTCATCCTCTCTTTCACTCATCCTCTCTTTCACACGTTTCTATTCACATACACACATTATAATACCAGGCTTACATTTAAGGATATAATAAATCGAAACTCACTGTAAACAATAACAGTGCTTTAAGCTAGATACTTAATCAGTAACATGAATGTAATCCTATGATATTCTGTTATCGCATGTTTTAAAGGTGATAGGAATACCTATATTACAAGAAGATTTTAGTTTTAGTAGAGGTCTTACGGCGCTCACAACTGCATAATGTACAAGAAGATTAAGATGGTTGAAGTTAAATGGATGATAGTAAGAATGATCTTCTATATCTCTCTTTGTTACAGATCAGAAGTTATTTACTTCTTACTGACAAAACATGATTGGTCGGAACAAAGGATGCTGGTTGGCCAAAAAGATGAATTTGATTTTCCTATTTCAAGCGATTTTGTATGATTTATCGCGAAATGAGGGAATATGAACTTGTATGGAGTGCTATCCGTTTTAATCGATTCAGATTTACTTTGGTATTGAGATCTTGTATACGTAGTGTCCGGCCCAATAAAGATAGATAAATAGAACGTGTGTGTGTGTGTGTGTGTGTGTGTGTGTGTGTGTGTGTGTGTGTGTGTGTGTGAGAGAGAGAGAGAGAGAGAGAGAGAGAGAAAGAATGTTTAGTATGGCCGGATACACACTCTCACAAATCTATCCCACATTGTCATAATCTGTCAAAGACAAGATCTTTTAATTGGATATTGCTACTCCTTACGTTTTCAACGAAGTTCAGAAATCAAGAGCAAAGGCGAAGAGGTCTTGAATTTTCACAAAATCTTGTGATTAATTTTACATCTGCTAATTAATATGCTTATGGTAATCGTTGGGGTTTCATTGACGTAAGCTTAGCAATGACGTGCGGATAGAGCGATTTGTAGGGAGAAAATGGCCAAGGCAAGAGATATAAAAAAAGAAAGAAAGAAAGAAAGAAAGAAAGAAAGAGTGAGTGAGTGAGAGTAGAGAAGAGAAGAGAGAGTGAGAGAGAAAGAGAGAAAGAGAGTGAGTGAGAGAGAGAAGG
>NW_004797347.1:1620569-1621930 GCF_000002075.1 Aplysia californica
GATAGATAGATAGATAGATAGATAGATAGATAGATAGATAGATAGATAGATAGATCGATCGATCGATAGATAGATAGACTTAGAAGAGACAAAGGGAGAGAACGAGACGTGGGATATGAGAGAGTGAGAGAGAAGGTTTGAGAGATAGATAGAGGGGGAGAGAAGAGTGGACAGAGAGAGAGATAGATGAGGAGAGAGAGGGAGAGAGAGAGGTAGAGAGGTAGAGAGGTAAAGAGAGAGAGGTTGGAGAGAGAGATAGAGGGAGATAGAGATAGAGGGAGAGATAGAGGGAGATAGAGATAGAGCGAGAGAGAGGGGAGAGAAGCAGGGACACAACGAGAACGGTTTGTGTGGAGTATACTCTCAAATAGGAATACGCTCTCCAAAATCGAGTGTACACCTGTCGAAGGTTAAATCCTTTAATTAGATAATTCCACTTCTATGTATGAATGTAGTATAGGGTTTTACGGCGCTTGCAACTGCTAAGGTCATATGAGCGCGCATTCCACTTCTGACGTCTTCAACTATGTTAAAAAATCAAAAGCAAGGTGTAATAGATCATGGATTATAATTTTATAATCTTGTAGTTCGTTAAAAATCTGCTAATTAATTTGTTTATAGCACATGCTGGAGTTCCATTGACGTAGGCTTAAATACACACACTTCCAAACTCATTCAGACAGCATTTTGAAGTAAGCACTTTTAACTGGATAATTCCAGTCATTATGATTTCGACTAAGTTGGGAAAAAAAATCATATTTAGAGCAAGGTCTAATAGAGCATAAATTTCAACATAATCTTGGGATTAATCTAAAATTTGCTATATAATTTGATTATGATATACATTGGGGTTGCATTGACGCAACCTATCATGTTTTTGCGTTTGATTTTGTTTCAAGAAAAAAAAATCAAGGTAAGCTGTCAGCGGGTGCTCTGATGTAGTTTGTACCTTCTTTCCTATAAAATATATTTCATCTAGATCTCTCTTTCTTTTTTATTGTGCTTGTTACTTTCTAGCAATACCTCTATTCTTCGGCACACATGACCATTATTGTCAAGTGCCGTAAAGCTCTTACTCTTACTTCACAAAAGTAAAAAACTGTGTGAGTAACCTAGTTGTTGTATTTTGCTCTGTTTATGTATAATACATATACCAAATGGACCAAAAAGCAACACACATTATATAGCCCGAACAACTTTGCGACAAAATAAATAACGCTATGAACAAAACTGAGCTGATCAGAAAGACACACAACAAGATGGTTTTGGATATCTAGAACGTTCATGTCTGCTCCAGACCTGACATTTGAAGAAGAAGAAGAAGAAGAAGAAGAAGAAGAAGAAGAAGAAGAAGAAGAAGA
>NW_004797347.1:1622666-1623280 GCF_000002075.1 Aplysia californica
TCTCTGTCTTTGTCTGTCTGTCTGTTTATCTGTCTATATGTTTGTCTGTCCGTCTGTATGTCTGTCTCTGTCTTTGTCTGTCTGTCTGTTTATCTGTCTGTCTATATGTTTGTCTGTCCGTCTGTCTTTGTCCCTGTCTTTGCCTCTCTGTGTCTCTCTCTTTCTCTCACTCTATCTCTCTTTCTTTCTCTTTCTCTCACTATGTCTCACTCTCTCTCTCTCTTTCTCTCTCTCTCTCTCTCTCTCTCTCTCTCTCTCTCTCTCTCTCTCTCTCTCTTGCTGAACTGCAGCCAATTCCAATATAGACACAATATGAAAACAGAAAGAAGAACAGCTTGTTGTTCTTAAAGGAAACGGAACACCGTCAGAAACTATTACGTCCACAATCTATCAGACACGAGAACAAAATCCTTGGGCTTCTGAGAAACATGTCAGATCGCACTCTGCTTTTCTGACGGGGCCTTTACAACGGGGCACATTGCAGACTTTCCGATGATCCGGCAAAAGAAACCGTCCTAATCCCCAATTAAAACAACTCCGCCCCCTTACTTTTTCCCTCTTCCAATGAAGAATCCCCCTCCTCTCCCCCCCTCGACTCCTCCTTCGCGACCCCC
>NW_004797347.1:1624165-1633362 GCF_000002075.1 Aplysia californica
CCCCCCCCCAACCCGTTGCTTATAATCTCCGATTGATTGGACAACGTATGTAAAACAGAACATTATAAGCTTGATATACTGAGGTTTTAAAATAATCTTTAATCCTCTTTCAGCAGGAAAGACTGCGCTAGAACATTATCTCGATCAAGGAAATGACGTCATACAATTCTTGGGATCTGTAAAACAATCTTTGTAAAATAACAAAGTGATTAGATTCTTATTGACGTAAATTGAAGATTTTTAATTCCTACACTGGCCCCTTAAAGAATGTGTTTTAATTAAATGCACGTGTCTTGGATGAAAATAGGAAGATTTCCCAATGTCAGGATGGAAGTACGCAATACAGTTACTCGGCCAAATGTGAGCAACAATTGATGACGTGGTCTCTGTATTTAGATTAAGACGATTTAAAAATGTTTTAGTAAGTGTGTTACGGCTCTTGCAACACAATAGGTTCAAATAAGTGCCGAAGATTAGAGGTGTTACAAGAAAGTAACAAACACAAAAAGAGAAGGAGTGGAGTTAAAGTTGATAGATGTTTGACAGGAATGAAGAAGCAAACCACACCAGAGCACCCGCTAACCACCCACGGGTTATTTTTACGGCACTTGCAGTACATATAGGTCATAAGGGCCGACAATTGGAAGTGTTAAAGTAACATACACACAAAATAAGATTGGGATACATGACATGGACAATAGAATCGGATGCTTGATAAGAAAGAAGGGGCAAACTTCACCAGACCACCCACCAACCTCACGCATGGTCTCTCTATTATAGGGTTAAATTGCACACGAAATGGACACACAATGATAGCAGGGATTTATGTGAGCTGACGTACTTTATCATCTTTCCATGTGTGTGTCAAGCGGCCGGCTGTATGGTCTCTTAAAGCCCACTCGAAATGGCTTCGGTCTCCGCTCAACGTTCATTATCGTGCGTGCAGGCTGCCTGGACTGGCCTGAAGGTTTCTGTCATCTCCGGCTCAGGGGTTATCGTGTGATGACCCGCCCTTGTTTACCGTCCGTGGCTGCTTAAGTTTAGCTTTAGAAAGAGTGTGGGTGGTTGGCGGGTGCTCTGGTGTGGTTTGCTTCTTCTTTTCTATCAAACACCTGTCGTCCTTGTCTCCCCTTTTTCTTTTTTATGTTTGTTACTCTCTTGTAACACCTCTTATCTTCTGGCGCTCATATGTGAGGCAGCGTGGTGGAACCAGGCTCTCGTTTTTTGGCTCAACACCTTTCATGCCAATTAAAGACCTCTTTTCTGTCTGGATTTTTATGAAAAACGTAGATTAAAGGCACAAAAATGTACATTTTCAGTTACCACGGACTCTTAAGCTAAGAAAATAACTAATCTTTGGCGGCCATTTTCTCACTAATTTTACCTCTGAAAACAGGTGACGCCCCCTCCTTCTTTTGCAAATATTTCGACTTGTATTCACGATAAATGGATATTTTTTTCATCCAAATAAAGTCAATTGAACAAGCTTTAAGATAACGCAATAACTCTACATGCCCAAAAATTGACGAGAGCCTGATTCCACCTCGCTGCCTCACATATGGCCTTTTGCAGTTGCGAGCGCCGTAAAACTTCTACTAAAAGTTAGAAAGAGTTTTACGGCACTTGCAACACAATTGGGTCATAATATAAGTGTAGAAGATTTAGAAGCGTTACAAGAGAGTAACAAACACCAAAAGGAAGAGAGACAAGGACAATAGATGTTAGGTAGGAACGAATCCTGGAGCAAACCACACGAGGGCATCCGCCAACCACCCGCTGAATCGTTAGCTACAGGTTGCTAGTGGATGCTTTTAGCGATCACGCAACATGCTCGTTGACCGCCCTCAGCTCTCAGCTGTTTGTGGCTTCTCCTTCACAAACCCACCGTACTGTAATTAACTCGGAATACTTTCGACATGCGCACCATTTGGGGTGGCTCCATAGATTTGAATAGCAAAATAGTGGATGGTTGGCAGGTGCTCTGGTGTGGTTTGCTTCTTCTTTCCTACCTAACGTTTATAGTCTTTATCTCCCCTCCTTTTTTGTGTTTGTTACTCTCTTGTAACACCTCTAATCTTCGGCACTTATATGTCCTTATTGTGTTGCAAGTCCCGTAAAACACTTACTAAAACTAACGATTAGCAATCACATCCTAGACTGGGCCCTGTCATGGCCGCCACTCTTTGCTCTCTATAACAAATCCCCTCCCCCGAAAAACCCAACTGAAGTGCGTTAGTTGTGCGCAACATGGAAGCACACGACATGAAGCGAAAAAACACAGGTTTTGCTAAAGTCGAGTGCATTAGCACCTTTCCTTCCTTGTCCTTCATTTGGTTCGAAATAGAGTCAAAATGTGTGTATGTGTTTGCTTTTGTGTATATGAGAGAGAAAGAGAGGGAAAGAGAGGGAAACAGAAAGAGAGATAGATTGATTGGTAGATAGGTAGCCAGACAGAGAGAGCGAGAGAGAGAGGGTGGAGTTAAAAAGAGAGAGAGTCAGAGATAGGGAGAGACAGAGAGACACACACACACACACACACACACACACAGAGAGAGAGAGAGAGAGAGAGAGACAGAGAGAGAGAGAGAGAGAGAGAGAGAGAGAGAGAGAGAGAGTCAAAGAGATAGTACGTGTTGACCACCGCTCACCCCTTTTTCAAAGCAAGAATTTAATGTACTGTTTGCGGAAAACTAGCTTAGCTGTTGAAAATAAACACACAAACAAACAAACACACAAGCAAACAAAACAGCAAGGTACTCTGTCATATTATATACTTGAAACATTGAAGTGTCTCAAATAGCATGATAATATACATAATTAAGAAATCAGATTTTTTAAACTCTTTCATTTAGGGAGTAGCGGCCTCATGTGCCCGATTCCAAATCAAAGGCCCATGTAGTACATTCAAACAATCCCAACCAAAAAGAATCAGAAACCTAAACCTATACAACTTCATAGTAAATGCTCTGTTGTTGTCTGTCTTTGACAGTTTCAGAAAAAGAAAACACACATTGTAAAATGAATAAGAATAACTAAAACTATTTATGAGGCAGTGTGGTGGAATCAGGTTCTCGTCAATTTTTGGGCATTTAGAGTTATTGGTATCATCTTAAAACTCGTTCATTTGTTTTTACTAGGATGAAAAAAATATCCATTTATCTTGAATACTAGTCGAGATATCTGTGAATGAAGGAGACGGGGGTCACCTGTTTTCAGAGGTAAAATTAGTGAGAAAATGGCCGCAAAAGATTAGTTATTTTCTTAACTTAAGAGTCTGTGGTAACTGAAAATTTCAATTTTTGTGCCTTTAATCTACGTTTTTCAGAAAAATCGACACAGAAATGAGTTCTTTAATGGGCATGAAAGGTGTTGAGCCAAAAAACAAAAATTTGATAAAAATTCACAAACCTGCGGAAAAAAGCAAGTTTCTTCATTTTGATTATTTTGACGAGAGCCTGGTTCCACCACGCTGCCTCACAAATGCTTCTTTCTTCAAGCGTTGTCAAAAATTCAGATTGTGCAGTTTCAAAGAGTTAACAGCGACTCAGAGACGCTCCTACGTAGACCATTGTCCTGGTGAAGTGGTGAAAGATATTAACTTAGGATTGCGTAACCGTCCTTCTGTGTTATCACATCAGGTTATGGTCACACCGACTTAAGGAGCCGTCTACATATCAGCCTATTATACAGTCACACAATCAGACTGCCTGTCTGTGCCAGTTGTCGATGTGTGTGCCATAGACTTGTTCTCCTAAACGTACGACTGTCATGGCCGCAGGTCTTCGCTCTCAATAAAACCTTTGCTGACAAAAATGCGTACTGTAGATGGCACCTTTACGCCCGTGGGTGGGTGATTGGTGGGTGCTCTGGTGTGGTTAGCCTCTTCTTTTCTATCAAATTCGGAACGTCCTTATCTCTCCCAATCTCTTTATATGTGTGTTACTCTCTCATTGTGACGCCTCTAAGCTTCAGTACTAATAAAATGAGAGGCAGCGTGGTGGAATCAGGCTCTCGTCAATTTTTGGGCATGTAGAGTTTTTGGTTTCATTATAAAGCGTGATCACTTGTCTTTATTTGGATGACAAAATATACATTTATCTTGAATACAAGTCGAGGTATTTGTGAAAGAAGGAGGCGGGGGTCACCTGTTTTCAGACGTAAAATTAGTGAGAAAATGGCCGCCAAAAAGTAGTTATTTCCTTAGCTTAAGAGTCCGTGATAACTGAAAATGTACATTTTTTGTGCCTTTAATCAACCTTTTTCAGAAAAATCCACACAGAAATGAGTTTTTTAATGGACATGAAAGGTGTTGAGCCAAAAAACAAAAATTCGATACAAATTCACGAACCTTATGAAAAATGCAAGTTTCTTCACTTTGATTATTTTGACGAGAGCCTGATTCCACAACGTTGCCTCACATATGGTCTAATTGTGTTGCTAGTGCCGAAAAACTCCAACTAAAACTAAACTAAAATACAAAACGTTTAAGCGCAAATAAAGGAAACAACACAAGTCATGCTGTAGTTGAGAGCGCGCACCCCCCCCCCCACCCTCCTCCCCGAAAAAATAACAGAAAAAACACACCACCACCCCCCTCGCCACAAAAACAAACAAACGAAGCAACAACTAAAAACAGAACAACAACAAAAAACCCACCCCACCCCTCCCCAACTTCCTGCCTCTCATTTGGCTCAAATGGCGTGCTTCATGATGAACAAGAAATACGTCACAGCGGACTGTCTAGGATACTACAGGAAACGTCTATGGCGTGTGTGCTTCTATTGTATCATATATCACACTTTTCGCACTTCACGTCATCATAAGAGATTCTCAGCTGTTTCGCATGATAACGCTCCCCGCCCCTTTTTTGGCTGAATTAAACACAAAAAACCCCCATTAATTCCTTCAGATTTCAAACTTTGCGTGCAGTACTGGTAATACTATCTGCATTTATTACTGCACATGTCCATGCTCTACAGCATTCTCTTTGCGCTTTACAACTGTTTCTAGGACAAGGATTTTTTTCGCCTACTCCTGCCCACCCAGCAGTAAGGGGTACCTGACTTCGAGTTGGGGAAGTAAAGGTGGTGTGGAAAGGAACTGCCCCCCCCCCCCTACTACAATCTGCTGAAGGCCCAGGAAGTTGTCTCACTAATAAGGCAATGCACAATGTCTGGATTGGATGCGGGAACAACAGTTACTAGAACTCTCAGAAACATTCTCAGTCTCCCGAGAAGCATCACAGTGATTGAAGAAGCCGATCAAGCGCTGAAACATTAACAAACTGATATAACATTTTGCTGTGAATAACCATGACACCCATTTCCACTTCAGTGACGTGTGGAAAATCCACGCAAAGTCTCTTTCCCAAGGACAAATGTCTGGTTCCTCAAGGAATTTGAACTCACGACCGCACGGTTCAGATCGCAACCACATGACAACCAATGATTTGAGTTAGGTACCGTTTACCTCTGTTTATCTTTTCAATAAAGATACGGGTTGCGAGCGTCGTAAAACCTTACTAAAGCTAAACTAAAGGTAAGGTTTGGATAATTTATGTGCGTTTACTTTTTACGGTCCGTCTGAAAAAAAAAAAGATACGGCCATTGTGAGAAAGACGTGAAATTTAAGTCTGTGTGATTAACAAGTCAAATAAAGTATACGATTCTCGGTGGATTCAGTCACCGGGTCGCCGGAATGTGAGTTGAATGACGTCACTGTTGCATACATAATTTGCCAATTATTTTTTACAGTACAGTAAATATCCAGTCTGTCAAGGCATGACTCAGGGCACCACCGTCACCACAACTACTCCAAAGCATCTCACTACGATCCACTTTTCTCACCACATCAATACGATTAACACTTTGAAAACACAGCGGACACTTAATTTTGTTTATTTTTTTTTTAAATTGGGAGAGGGGTATTATTATTACTATTATTATTATGATGATGATGATGATGATGAGGATGATGATGATGATGATGATGATGATGATGATGATGATTATTGTTATTATTATTATTATCGATCTGCAACAGATCAGATGCCACAATTTAAAACTACATCATCAATCAAATACACAAATTTTCACAACTCATTAGACGCATATTGTGGTATCTAATTCAAGTTTCAGATGAAGAAAAACTCTGCAAGTATAACGAAGTTAGGCTTCTTTTTTTCTGAAGTGCCTGAAAACAGCGCGTCTTCAAAGCTTTGTCAAATAATCAAACTGCGCATGCTCAATGAATTACTATAAAGAATATCGTTTCCTACTTCCGGACTTAACCCCACCCCTTCCGGGATTCCTTGGAGTTGCCTTTGAAAACTTGACTTGGAAAAATCACAACTTGTGACAGTGATACACACGAGGAGGGGGCACAACTCTGATTGGCAGAAAAGATTACATTGAGGTAACCATGGTGATTTGGGTTCCGTTCGTCCGTGTAAACACAGTAATCTCCCCATTTTCGTCTGCAAGGGTTAAGGAACGGTGAACAGAAGAAGAAATGGAGGAGAAATGGAGACCTGTTTTTGTTTCTTTGTTTTGTTTTTCTGTTTCTTGTTGTTTTTTTGTTTTTTTGTCCTCCATTTCTGTCTCCATTCTCTTCTTTTTGTATCGCGTTTCTTGTAATGAGACAGAGATTTTGGTGATTTCTAAGATTATATATCATGGTGCCCAGACAAGAAAAGGGCAATATTCTCAGGATGAAAGAGCAGCACAGAAACCATAAATAGAAAGAAGAAGAAAAGTGGCAGTGAACCTTTGTACAATTGTACAATATTCCATGGGCAGTCTGTGTGTTCCGTCTGTTGTTGTCTTTGTGTTTTTCTCTCTGTATCCCTCTCTCTCTTTCTATCTATCTGTCCCTCTGTCTCTCTCTCTCTCTTTCTCGTTCTCTCTGCCTCTCTCTGTCTCTCTCTCTCTTTCTATCCCCGTCTCTTTTTTATCCATCCATTTATCTATCGCGTTCTCTCATTTTATATCTCTCTCTCTTTTCTTTTTTCTTGGTTTTATTTTATTATAAAAAAAGGGGGGGGGGGGGTGTAGTGTATCTTCGTTAAACTCTGTTGCTGAGACAAATATCGGGAAAGCCCTGGAGAGAGAGTGAGTACCTCAGTGCTTTCAGAAAGGTTGTTGAGTGCGACTGGGTTGAGTTAATTGTTGTTTAATGTTAGTTTTAGTGAGTGTTTTGCGGTACCTGAAACACAAATCGGTGCTTTAAAATTACAATCTCCAATCTTCTAGTTTTGAGAAATTTGATGTTAGAGATATTTATTGAGAAATTTGACGTTAGAAATATTTATTGTCATAACATGTCACGTTTTTTTCGTCTTTGAATAATATCTTGATAACGACTCCCAACAATCTTATGATTTTGATAGAGCAGATAGAAAAATTGTGAGGCAGCGTGGTGGAATCAGGCTCTCGTTAAAATTAATTAAAGTGAAGAAACTTGCTTGTTCTGTTGGTTTGTGAATTTTTATCAAATTTTTTTTTTGGCTCAACACCTTTCATACCCATTAAAGAACTCATTTCTGTGTTGATTTTTATGAAAAACGTTGATTAAAGGCACAAAAAAATCTAAATTTTCAGCTACCACGGACTCTTAAGCTAAGGAAATAACTAATCTTTGGCGGCCATTTTCTCACTAATTTTGCCTCTGAAAACAGGTGTCCCCCGCCTCCTTCATTCGCAAATATCTGGACCTGTATTCAAGATAAATTGATATTTTTTCATCCAAATAAACACAAGTGAACAAGCTTTACGATGATACCAATAACTCTACATGCCCAAAAATTGACGAGAGCCTGATTCCACCACGCTGCCTCACAATTGGTCTCTGACCTATGATCTTAGAAATTCAAAGCGGCTAAAATGTCAGACAGAACCTTGTAATTCTGAGGTAGCGAAAGAGATAATGATATAAGAGCTAAGAAGTAGATGTGTTTCAACTACAGAGTAACCTCTGAAGTAAAGAAAGAGGAGAGACAAGATGAAAGAGTGTTGGATAGGAAACAAGAAGCAAACCACAGTAGAGCACACGCGAACCACCTACAGCTAATTGATAAACTTGTAATGAGGAAAGAGAAGTCACTTAAACTATATAGGAGGAGGAGGAGGAGGAGGAGGAGGAGGAGGAAAAGGAGGAGGAGGAGGAGGAGGAGGAGGAGGGGATAATTAACCGTTATGGTCTTCATAACTAGAATTTATGTAAGGGACTAACGTATTATTTGTCGGTTTATTGACGAATTGAACATTGGTTTAGGAGCTTGAGATGTTCAATGTTAGATATGAAAACTAAAAACAACCAAATATCTTTACCCCTCCCAGAGTCGCTAATGATTTCACCTAATGTAGGAAAATGTGTTGTTTTGTTGTTGTTTGTTGTTTTTATGTTGCTGTTTATTGATTGGTAAGTGTTTTACGGCGCTTGCAACTGCATAAGGTCATATGGGCTCGCAGGACACATTAAATTTTTTCCAGTTGATAGGACATTTTTAATTTTGCTCGGGAGGCTGGAAAATGTTTGAGAACTTGCAAATCAAGCAAGTAAAGGCAGCAAACCTATACTTTTTCAGAAAGTAAAATGTAAGATATTTAGAATTACTTCGAGCTCATCAATTGGGAAAGAGTCAAGATTTGTAGCGATATAACAAAAACAGCAATAACAACAGCAACAACAACAACAACAACAACATCAATAACAAAAAAGTACAACAACAACAACAACAGCAACAATAACAACAACAACGACGACAACAACAACAACAACTAAAACAAAATAACTTGGACGAAGTAACCGAAAAAGAGACTCAAATTACGGCCAATTAAATCGACTGCAACACTCAGAGGGTTAACGTTCGGTTTGTTGAGACATCTCGTGGGATGTCGTAATGTGCTTCTCGAAAGCTTCCCGTGTCCAATTTGGAGCGACTTGAAAAGTGTTTGTGAACTTTGTGAAAATCTTTGAAAGTGTTGATTGAATCTCGTTACCTAGGTGACGTGGATGGTTGGTGGGTGTCACTGTCAGGTCGCAATTCTTTATTCCCTACTCTCCCTCCGGTTATTTCTTCTTTTTCTTCTTCTTCTTCTTCTTCTGCTTCTCTGGTTTGCTTTTTGCTAGACCTAAAAGAAAAAGGAAGAAGAAGAAGAAGAAGAAGAAGAAGAAGAAGAAGAAGAAGAAGAAGAAGA
>NW_004797347.1:1634790-1636332 GCF_000002075.1 Aplysia californica
CAATTTTCTCTCCCTCTTAATCTCTCTATTTCTCTCTCTCTCTTTCTCTCTGTCTATCTATCTCTCTCTGTCTCTGTCTCTGTCTCTGTCTCTGTCTCTGTCTCTCTCTCTCTCTCTCTCTCTCTCTCTCTCTCTCTCTCTCTCTCTCTGTGACAACCCTCTGTTTTCATCCCTTGCTGTTTTTGTATGTGTTTTAGCGTGTGTATAATGATGTTTAAGTAGGTATATGTTAGGGATAAGGGGTAAAGTGGAGGAGTAGGATTAGTTTTAGAGATAGTGTTAGGTTTAGAGGTAGGTTAAGGGTTAGGATAGAGGTAGGGGTAGGTTTTAGAGTTGAGGTAGGGGTAAGGGCGATAGGGGTTGGGGTAATGGTAGGGGGAGATGTAGGGGTTAGGTGTTAGGGGTTAGGGGTTAAGGGTTAAAGAATAGGGGTTAGGGGTTCGGGGATAGGGGTTCGGGGTTATGTTTATGGGGTCGGGGTTAGGGTTAGCGAGAGGGTTAGTGTTAAGGTTAACGTAAGCGTTCGAGGTTATAGTTAGGGTTGAGGTTCGTAAGGGTTATTGATAGAGTTACGATTAGGATCAGGGTTATTTGATGAGTTACATAATTTGCAATTTATACGTATTCTACTCATAAATCCAAAATGATCTCATTTGTGTAGATATTGGTGTAAAAGATCAACATTCACTTTAGATTTACTTAAACATACAGTAATGTATCCAAAAACTCACTATACAAAAACAATAACAGAAAACTGTCTCACGTTGAATAAAGTTATATGAATTAGACTACCAGACATTAGAAGCGAATAGTAACTGTTTAAACTACCACCAAAACATATTAAGAGAAGGAGAAAAAACCCCCAATAAAACTTAGACAATAAATTCAGTGTGGAGGAGTGGGGTGATCTTCCTCTTACTTAACTAATCCTCAGAGGAACGACGCGATAGAGATCGGGGTCCTGAGCGGGTCCAATTTCCACACTGTCTGGGAGTTTAACGCGCTTAAAGAACTATTACCTGTCCGGGACTGGTCTCATAACTGCTTATTCCTCCCACAGGAGCCTCTCTCAGTGAGTGTGTGGGTGTGTGTGTGTGGGGAGTGATGTTTTTGATGGTCTCATGGGGAGTGATGTTTTTGATGGTCTCATAGGGAGTGATGTTTTTGATGGTCTCATAGGGAGTGATGTTTTTGATGGTCGCGCGGATTCTGTCTTGTTTTCTGGTTAGGTTGTTGGCGCTGTGGCGCTTATCTGGTGGTGGTGGTGGGGGAAAAGGGGAGGGTGGAGGTGCAGTGATCTTTTGGTTACTTCTACTTGTTTCGTTATTGTTTCGTAAATGTTTCGTGACTGTCTATACGTCTTTTTGTCTGGTTGTTTGTGTGTGTTTGTTTGTTTGTTTGTTTGTTTGTTTGTTTGTTTGTTTGAGTGTTTTTCTGACTGTCTTTGTGTCTATTTGTTCTGATGTTCCCATATGACATGAGAGAATTAGTGAGAAGGAGAGAGAGAGAGAGAGAGAGAGAGAGAGAGAGAGAGAGAGAGAG
>NW_004797347.1:1637080-1638256 GCF_000002075.1 Aplysia californica
ACACAAAAACAACAAACAAAAAAACAAAAAGCACTAAAATTTAATTCAATAAGCATTGCCAAACCGATTGGAAAACGTCATTTTCTTAGGATTCATTATTTTGATGAGCACCTGATTTCACCGTGATTTCTAACAATTAGTTGCTATTCTGTCCACATCATTAATTTAAAAAAAATCAAATTTAAATAAACAAACCCACCTCGGACAAACAGATTGTGCAAGGTTAGCCCAACCCAGTGCAAACTAACAGTAAACAGTCATGTTTTTATAGTTTGTGTCGATGAAAAGGATGACAAAAACGAACCATCCTGAATTGTGTTAATTCCATTTCGCAATTTAAAGTCGGCGTTTCTTGTACGCGTGGGAGCAAACGATTTATTTACATCCCCATTACATTGATTTGTTTCCATTCGCAGTACGGACCTAAATATGCGCAGTGCAACACAAAGCAAAAGGATAATTCCATTACTCGCAAATTATGCTGTAATGTGTAAACAGCTCTCCGAAACACCCTGACCCACCTTTAGAAAAGATGGCAGTTGCGTGCCAAACAATTTAACCTAATTGTTTACATTCAATTTAAATGCATGAAACATAAATGCGTGCCGAGGGAGTTATAAGACCCCAACAACAATCTATATTGCCACATCGGAGATCGATAGCCTACAACAGTCTATTACGCTTCCAGCTTCCTGCTGTAATGAGGTTCTGTCAGCTGAATACGTCACAGATTCTGGGGCCCCCCAATATCCCAACACGCCCCACGCTGATAGCCGGGGGGTTGCTGTTGCGCTGTGATTTTAAAAGCCTTTTATCCCACGAGTTGAATGCGGCTTACAGATAATAGCAATCAGTTTAAGATACGCGAAGTCAGTGTTTGGAGTACGCTTTCGGCTTATCTCGATGACGTGGATGGAGGAGGGTCTAAAAAAATGTGCTGGCAATAGAAGCAGCAACAACATAAGTATTTATTTACTATGTAACATCAGTGACAACAATCGCAACAAACAAGGATAAGAATAGCAGCAACAACAAAATCAGCATATTAACAACAAATACAACAAGTAAGAATAGCAGAAACAACAAAATCAGCATATTAACAACAAATACAACAAGTAAGAATAGCAGCAACAACAAAATCAGCATATTAACAACAAATACAACAAGTAAGAATAG
>NW_004797347.1:1639908-1643021 GCF_000002075.1 Aplysia californica
CTCTCTCTCTCTCTCTCTCTCTCTCTCTCTCTCTCATCCTATCTCTCTCTCTCTTTGAGTCTCTCTCCCCCTCTCTCTCTCCTCTCTCTCCCCCCGTCTCTGTCTTTCTTTCTCTCTCTGCTTTCTGATTTCTATAACTGAGTGTCTTTCTCTATCTCTCTCTGTCTCTCTCCCTCTCTCTCTCCCCCTCTCTCCCTCTCTCTTCCTCTGTCTCTGTCTGTCTTTCTCTGTTCCTTTCTTTTATCTCTCCCCCCTCCCTCTCTCTCTCTCTCTCTCTCTCTCTCTCTCTCTCTCTCTCTCTCTCTCTCTCTCTCTCTCTCTTTCTCCTCCTATTCACTCTCGTAGTTTGTTGAGGTGAAAAAGGGTTGCCTTAGACAGGTTGCAATCTTGTCAGATTGTTGCACCCAGTGTCAAAGAGAAAAGTGGTAGTCTTTAACATGGGGATTTCTTGGACTGTGTCATTATGACATTAGAAAAATGCAAGTGGAGTGATCGGATAGGTTATTTGTGGCGTTGGTGACCTAGGGGTTAAGCTCTCAGACTCACAACCATAAGGTCGTGGGTCGAATCCTGTCAGGGGCCGACGTTGTGACCTTGGGAAAGGAACTTTACCCGAATTTTCCTCACTCCGCCCAGGTGGGAATGGGTACCCAGCTATAGACAGTGAGGGATCTTGTCAGTTTGTTAGTGGCTGAGCGCTTAATCGGCAGCTTGAACTGTTTGTTACCCGGGTAGCTGAACATGTTTCTGAGTGTTCTATGGTCTGCTGGGTTATAATATAGTGTAAAGCGCAAAGAGCTCGCTGTCTAACGGGGATATGTGCTATACAAAATATGCTATTCTTCTTCTTATATTATTATTGTATAAGTGGTTTTCTTGGATAGATGGTTGTTGAGAACAAATCTAACTGTATACGTAATCACCTGCTTTACAGGCCACTTGTCCAAGACAATCACCTGTACAAACGGCCATTTGCTACTCCCCCACCCCTCTTTTGCTGGTTAAAGAAAAATAAAAATGACACTAACCAAGTCCTGCACCACTCTAACTCATTTATTATAACGTTCTATCAGACGATTTTGGCTGTTTTGCTCTATCTGCTCTATCGAAATCGTAAGAGTATTCTGGGTCGTCATGAAGATATTCAAAGAATTACATTCGACATAATAAGTCACACTCCAAATCTTTGACGTCAAATTGTGTAATTTTGAGGTAGCGACCTGTCTAAGCCCTGGTTACACGTAACGATAAATTATATCAGATTCGTCGTATGGGAGAACTGTCCGTTTTATCTAACTGTGTTGTCTGTTTACACGCTGTTGGCCACCAGCTTCCTCCACTCCTGGTCTCCAGTTTTTCTGAACGTGTCTTTAAGTTCCAGGTCTGTCCTTTCCTTGATGCTGTCCCCCCAACTCTTCTTCGGTCTGCCTCTGCTCCTTTTCCCCCTGGACGCTGTCTCGCAGGATCATCTCGGCAAGGCCGGATGAACGGGTGATGTGTCCATACCATTGCAGTTTGCTTTTCCTGACCAGAGTGAGAGGGTCAGCATACGGTCGGATTTCATTTTTTATCCGTTATTATATTATACATATTATGTGAGTGGCTGGCTAGTACTCTGGTGAGGTTCGCTTCTTTTTTTTCTATCAAATATCTATCGCCGTTATCTCCCCTCCATCATTTTTGTGTTTGATACTCTTGTAACACTTCAAATCTTCGGCACTTGTATGACCTTATTGTGCTGCAAGTGCCGTAAAACACTTACTAAAACTAATACATATTATTGTTTTATTATATCATTGATTGCAGACTGACTTGCTTGATAACAACTTCGGCAAAAGACGTACCATGTAGGACAATGTATTTGGGTAATTGAATATACCAGAACATTCAGTTCTCTTTTGAAAAAGATGACATTCCCAATAAAACGGGATGTAATTTATTGAACTCAATCGTTATCGTATGATAATAATATTATTCTATTGCAAATCCGAGATGTGTTTATTTTCTAACATTACTCTTTGACAAAGTGATGGATTACATAATGTATTTCTATTGGCGACCACTGCATGAGGAATGATATGAGGATTGTTTTTTTTGTTTTGTTTTGTTTTGAGAAAGGTTATGAATATTGTCTTTCACGGGACATGGTGTGGTCTGATTATGCATGGACATTTTATCTAAAATTACTTAGACAAAAAAACAGTTGTTGTTTTTAAATTCCCATAGAGAACCTGTGTCTGTAGTGTAGCAGTTACGCGCTCAGCCTTGCCGCGCTGAGGACATTAGTTTTTGTTAGTTTTAGTTGGGGATTTACGGCGCTCGCAACTGCTTAAGGTTATATGAGTGCCTGAAGATTAGAGGTGTTACAAGAGAGTAACAAACATAAAATAGAAGAAAGGGAGATAAGGACGATAGATGTTTGATAGGAAAGAAAGAGCAAACCACACCAGAGCACCCGCCAACCACCCACTGCCATGATTTTAATTCCCGTGTAGGTAAAGTGTTATCAAGTAGCGGAGTCTGTCTGTTGGTCAATATTTGTGGGAGCTCTCGTGGCCTAGAGGTTAAGGTGTTCGACTCTCATTCAAAGGTCCCGGGTTCCAATCCGGGTAACGACGAAAACATTTTCTTCTCTAAAATTGTTTTCATCTCATTTCCGGCTCTTTAGTATTGCTCTATCGTCTGCTTTCGTCTCCACTTTCTGCCCCCATCCCCTCACCTCCTTTGCCCTCTCCTCTGGGATCCTGACTCTTTCTGCAGCCTTTCTACTGCTACTTCTTGGAGCCTTCTTACTGCTGTCTTTCAGCCACACCCGTTATCTTCTAGTAGGAAAGATCTACACCTAGATTTCTCGGACAAGAGTGAAAACCCTCGGATGTCCCGTGAGCAAGTTGCGCACGTCAAAGATCCGTTGTTGGCTTATGATCGATAGGAGTAGGCTTTGGCAGCCACCTCGGCAAAATTAGAAAATTTCCTAACGACTGAAAATGTTTAATGTGTCCCGCGCGCTCAAATAACCTTATGCCGTTGCGAGCGCCGTAAAACACTTACTAATATTTTTTGTATCCCTCTCAGCCAGGGTTGACCCCGATTGCCTGGGTCGAAGTCACCCC
>NW_004797347.1:1644252-1645395 GCF_000002075.1 Aplysia californica
CCACCCCTTTATCTGCTCTTCCTCCTAGCCTACTTTTTTTCTACTTCTATTCCTTCTTCTTTACTCCCTCCATTTTCCTCGCCCTCCTACCTTTTTCCCACTTCAATTCCTTCTCCTGCTCTTTCTCCTTTCTCCTCCTAATCCTCTCCATACTCTTCCATCTCGATGTCTTCCCCCTCACCCAACTCCTCCCACTCCTCCTCATCCAACAAACCTTGTCTAAATGTGTTTAGAATACTATTTTATTTAGGTTAGGGTTCTTTGTTGGTAGACGGATGCTCTCGTGTGGTCTTTACATTTCCCATCAAACATCTATCGTCCTCATCTCTCTCCTCCTTTTCTTTGTCAGTTTCGCTATAACACATGTAACACCTCCAATCTTCGACACGCATGTGACCTGATTGTAATTAATGTGCCGAACAACTGATAATTCAGCTTTAAAAAAGTCAACCTATTTTAAAGCAGACGTCTCGGCATGGCCACATAAAGAGCCTGGCCTCTAACTTATGACACCTGCGGTGTGGGATGACGTAGATTGACACCTCCGACAACACCACAGAAGGTTTTTATGGAAAGGTCACGTGAACCAATCAGACCATCTCTTGGTACAAGTCACACCTAGCAGTGGTTAACATGTGATGGATGTTTGGCAGTTAATGAAGACAAAAATGAGGGATGTCTGAAAAACAAAAAAACAAACCATCAAACAAAACAAAATCGAAGTACAAAAATAGCAACGAAACTCGTTAACGTCTTACATAAAAAACAAAAGAAAAACGGAAACAATTAATAAAAACATCTGAAATGAATATGGCTAAACAAAACTGGATATATTAATCTAATCGTACATAGCAACCCAAATCATATTGACGCCAAGAAATGATAATGATGCTTGTCAAGGTCAACGGAAAGAGAGACAGACAGTAAAGGAGTGCTTGAAGCAAAACAGGTACATATACTAATTGGACATATTTATGAATATATTATTATACGTCAATCAGATAATTGTCGGTGTCGTTTTCCCCCCAGTCAGCACTCTACAATGTTTGTGTTTCTGTGCTCTGTATCTATACGGAAACGTCTCTGATGGAGATAAACCAATCAAAATGCTTTGTGTCTTTAGACCAACTAAAAAAATCGGGG
>NW_004797347.1:1647595-1649768 GCF_000002075.1 Aplysia californica
CCCCCCAATTGCTTTGCTTTAAAATCCCTGCCAATTCCTTCCTTTAAAACCTCTTCCCACTCACCCCATCTCCTTCAAATCTTTAAAAACCTCTCAATAATAATCACACCCGCCCTCCTTCTTCTCTCTTTCAACCCCATCTCCAGCCCTCCCCATCAAACTTTCATTCTCTCCGGCCAAAGTCTCCTTCCACACTCCTGCTCTGCATAATTATTATTTTGGATAGAGACCAGCTTTGGGTTCATAATGTTTCTCGCCTCTGTACATTATGAACATTACAGCATTTAGGAGGCAGGCTCCTGGTTTGAAAGAGCAAGTCAGGGACAATGACTGTATATGGACATCCATCCACTTTCTGAACACTCCGTAAAACAGAACGCGTCTCAGGTTTTATTGTCACGATTCTCCACTGTCGAAAACAAAAGGCTAAACCATAATAATAATAATACGTCCACTTTCGTCTCAATGTCATTGTTTTGTTTTTATATTTTGTTATTTTTTTAGGGAGGGGGGTTGAGTTGTTTTTTTTGGGGGGGTCTCTTTGTTTTTTTGTTTTGTTGTCTTGCATCGTGAGATCCTTCGCGATTCTCACTTTTATTATAGGCTGGTTTTTAGCTGAATGGGCAGTCAAAGAATCCTCACTCACGAGATCTCATACTAAAAGAATCAAATTTAAATTGCCCAAGACGGCCAACAATTGTGGAAGAGGAAGGTTTTTGTTTTAGGCAGTGTCGTTATAATGTTATAGGAAAAAACCCAACATGTGGAGGTTGGAATCATCAAGACTCCTGACTCTTTCTGCAGCCTTTCTACTGCTACTCCCAGGCCCCTTCTTACTGCTGTCTTTCAGTCACACTCCTGATCTTCTGGAAGGAAAGATCTACACCTAGCCTTCTCGTATAAGAGCAAAAATTCTTGGAGGTCCCGTGTGGAAGTTCGGCACGTTAAAGATTCCTTGGTGGTCCAAAAACGATAAGAGTATAGGCTTCGGCCGCCTCCTGGGCAAAATTCAAATTTCCTACCACCTGAAAATGTTTGATGTGTCCCGCGTGCTCGCATGACTTTATGCAGTTGCGTGCGTTGTAAAACATTTACCCCCCACCCCCACCCCCCCACCCCCAGCAAGAAAAAAAAGAGGTCGGAAGTAGTCGTTTTTACAGATGTAACGATTTGGATTGATAGACGTCTTGAACAGTGTCATTATATATTATACTGTTATATAAAATACCATACTTGTGGAGGTTGGAAGTGGTCGTTTGTACAGATGGAACGTCCAGGATAGTGTGGTTATCATCATCATCATCCAGTGCCAGATCTGCGACAGACATCGGCGATCATGGTTTTCCATTCATTCCTTTGCTCGGATGCTCTAAAAAAAAAGCTACGTTTCCCTGATCTTTTCCTGTTACCCATTTGTTTAGGTTCCCTAAGTATGTTGTTCTGGGCCTACCCCTGCCTCGCTTGCCCTCAATTTTGCCAGTGAGAGCTAGATGTTCAAGCCCCTTATGTCTCTTCAGGTGTTCCAAAAACTGCATTTATCGTTTCCTGGTTGTTTTTAACCTTGAGCGTCCCACGTGGGCTTCATCAAGCACTACAGCATTTGATTTCTTTTCCTTCCACGATACTCTTAGCAGTCTCCTAAGAAACCACTTTTCTGTTGTGTGTCGTTGTAATGTTATAGAAAAAAAACCCCGTTCGTGCGGAGGTTGAAAGTGGTCGTTTTTACAGACCGAATATCGTGAACAGGTGGCCGTCAAATAGGTTCTATGGTAGACTAGTGACAACACGATGAGAGACCCTTGTCTTCCCAAGGTCACCGTTTACTCAGTTCATTTTTGGTTGCTTTCAAAAACGTTTTTAAAAAAGAATATATTTTAAAGACTGTACCAGTGTGGTGTACAAGTTAAACCCTTCACTGTCGCACTCAAGAGATGCAAGTTTGATTTCTGATTGGGGACTTTTTTTTACTGAGCATCTCGGTGTGTATGCGTTGATGTTGTATCCCTCAAAGCCCAGGTTGGTCCTGACAGGCAGTGTTGGAAGAACGCCTCTTATAATAATTATCTAAATTATGTCGATAGGGACGTAAAAACAGAAACAGAAAAAAATGAAAATACTTAAGACCATTTGCAACAAAACTGGGAGAAACCTCTTTATCCTCCCAAGTCCATTC
>NW_004797347.1:1652168-1653264 GCF_000002075.1 Aplysia californica
CCCCTTACCTCGTGGAGAAAAAGTGTCCCTTTTTTTCATTTCACAGACCGCCCTCAAGAGCTGGGGGAAGAATCGATTCTGGAACCGATTCCCTCGGTTAGTGCTAGAGAAGAAAAGTTCCGATTCTTTTTTACGTAAACCAATAGTTACCAATTACTATATTATTACGTATAAAGACAAATGTTTGTGCCCTGCTGTGTTTCGAAATCGAGGTTATCCTTGAATCCGACTAGGTAACCGGAACTGGCTAGGTGTTGGATTCAATGGAAGTAATTGCTACTTGGCCGGAAGTAATCATATAATGGTCGCCTTTAAGGACAAGCGGGCTAACCCAGATTTCGGGGGTTTCTAGAAATCTTGAGCTATACAAAAAATGGGCATTGCCCTACCTATAAGAGACGTTTGGTTTGACTGGTGTGTATTTTGACTGGTGTGTATATTTGTTTGATTATAGAGAAAACACTCCTTGTCTTTTAATGAAAAGACGAATTGTCTATAGGTAGTTGTTGTTGTTGTTACCGATCCAGGTCTATAGGTGGAACCACTGGAAGAAGTCATGGACACCCGGAAGAATAAATATCAACAGTGGAGAGAAATTAGGTTCGGACTCGATTCCTACGATTCCTATTTTGCAGTAATCGGAACCGGCCGCCACTACTGTGTGCTCACCGGTGTTGTCCTAGGGCAATTTGGGTCAGACACGTGAGTGTGGTTGGTGATGAGTGGGCCTGGGGGGGGGGGGGTACTGGGGGACTCTTGTTGTTGGGAGGGTGGGTGAGGCGGAGTGGTGATGAGTGGTCCTGTGGGGAGGGGTCTCTTTTTACTATTTGGGGGGTGAGGGGTTCGGGCTGGAGTTGGACTTAGGCTAAGGGGTGAGGGAAACTAGAAAAGGGAAGGGGTGAGGTTGAGGGTAGGGGGCGGATGTAAGGGGTGAGTGAGACTGGAAGGGGAGGTTGAGGGTAGGGGTGAGGTTAGGGGGCGAGGGAGACTGGAAAATGGAGGGGGTTTGATGGTAGGGGTGAGGGTAGGGGGCGGGTGTAAGGGGTGAGTGAGACAGGAAGGGAGGGTTGAGGGTAAGAGTGAGGGTAGGGGGCGA
>NW_004797347.1:1654027-1659027 GCF_000002075.1 Aplysia californica
GCGGGAGGTGGAGGTCTAAGATAATAAAATAATATACTCCTGGTTCAGTTGACGGATTTGCAACCGCTATGTCTGGGGTTTAAATCCCGATTTAGTTTTAGATAGGTTTTACGGCGCTCATAATTTAACTGCATTAGGTGATATGAGCGCCAAGGGGTAGATGTCAAATGAGAAGTCCAAACGAGGAATCAGGCTTACTCCGCTCAACTCTCTAGCTTCAACAGCACAAAGTCTGCTTCGACTATCAAGGCACCCCGGAAATAGCTGTTGAAAAGAGAGTGACAAACATAAAAAAGAAGTAGAGGAAAATGACGATAGTAAAGATGAGGAAAGCAAAAGCAGCACATCTCCGTATGCTGTTCCGGCACAGAATGAGCATGGCATTGATAAATCTGCCCATTTTCAATTCTACTGTGAAGGAGAACATGTTAATATCCCCATGTGCTTTCTTGGATGTTATTAACACAGGGCACGCTCATCGTCTGAGACAGTGACAGTGTTAATGTATGAGTGCTTGTGAAATGGCAGCAGCTCGGATTGAGTGCTTCAAACGAAGCTGAGATTTGCAATTCTTTGTCACACAGTTTCTCGGGATGATGGTGCACTGTAAAGCGACTTGATACCTGAAAAAAGATGTTCTTATTTTGATGTTTTTATTTTTCAGGATTGGATTCATGTTTATAAACGTTGTTTCGAGCTACTGTGAATGTTTGTTATATGTCCGTGTAGAATGTGGCATCAGGTGAAATTATATTATATCTAACATTCTCAAACTGTTTAATTTGTTTCATCTTTTCACCTTTGCTTATAAGATTACACGTCGGGTTTACTGATAATGGTTTTTAGATAGGAATATGTTTTCTGATTTCTTCACTTTCAGCAATAACCCAAATATCATTTTCCTTTGATTACTACTTTTACTTTACTTTTAACTGTTTCATCCTCCGTTGCCGTTAAGCGTCGAGGGGGGATGCAGTTTTCTATGGTAGGCTAGCTCCGCAGGTCTTTCAGTTGTGATGTTATGTTTTTTTAGGGTTTCCTTGACACCCTCAATCCACCTTTTGGGTGGCCTTCCTCTTCCTTTATAGCCTGAGTGCTTGGTGTTGTAGGCTCTCAAGGCTGGCTGGTCAGGTGACATGCCTTTGATACAGATACAAAAATCTAAGTCAGACACCAGGATAAAACATACATTTATCCCCCTTCCCACACACTCACACTTGCCCGTACACACACACACATACACACACACACACACACACAAACACACACACACACACACACACACACACACACACGTGAGCACACTCAGACGTGTAAACATTTCCCTCAGTTCCCTAAAACAACCATATCGTATTTCATTAATCCTGCAATGACGAACTCATTTGGGTCTTTTTAAAGCTTCATTTCATGTTCTTGGCCTTCCATTTCAGCAGATATTATCAGATTTAAAAAAACAACAAGAAATCAAAAACAAAATCAAAACAAATCAAGAAACTGTCGCTATCAGGCAGGTTTCACGAATGACGTTTTTCGCTTATTTCTGTAGCCAATCATCGAGAAGATAAGCTGTTCTGCTCAGCTCTACAGCCGGCATTCATTAAATTCCTCATAGGAGTCCGCTGGATTTGATTAGAATTTCTTTCACAGTAATATGCCAGCGATTCGATTGGCTTTCATTCAAATCAACGCAAGAAGTTTGGAGATGCATATCACACACACGACGCTTAATGGAATCTTTTTTTTTTACCTTGTCGCGCGTGTCAATCTTCACCCGACTCTCTCTCTCTCTATCATTAACTCTCTCTCTCTTTCTTTTCTCTTTCTCTCTCTCTTTCTCTTTTTATAACTCTCTCTCTCTCTTTCGCTCTCTCTCTCTCTCTCTCTCTCTCTCTCTCTGTCTCTCTCTCTCACTCTTATCCTATCTCTCTTCCTCCACGTCCTCCCCCATCGCCCCCTCTTTTCTTTCGACATCTGTCTCCTTCTCTCCTCTCTACATATCTCTCTTCCTCTTCTCCGCTTGCTCTCTCTCTCAACCCCGTCTTTCTTTCATGCAGTTCCAGCCAGTTTATTTCTATATATGTCTGTCCTTCTGTCTGTCTGTCTGTCTATCTGTTTGTTTCTCTCTCTCCCTTCCTCTCTATCTCTGTCTCTCTCTTCCTCTCTCTTTCCGTCTCTCTCTCTCTTTCTCTCTCTCTCTCTCTCTCTCTCTCTCTCTCTCTCTGTGTCTCTCTCCCTCTCTCTCTCTTTGTATTTTTCTTTCTCCTCCCACTAAATCAATCTTTTTCCTTCCTGCCTCTCTCTCTCTCCACCATCTCTCCCTCCATCTCTCCCTCCATCCCTCTCTCCCTCCCTCCTTCTATCTATCTATCTATTTATCTATCTATCTATATATCTATTTATCTATCTATCTATCTATCTATCTATCTATCTATCTATCTATCTATCTATCTATCAAAACTTCCTTGCCCTCTGTCTCAACACATCTCATTCTTTCTCTCTCTATGTCTTTGCAAACTTTGAATTCTGTCAAAAATGTCAAAGCAACTCCCACAAAAGGGCATCCCCGAGATCAGTAGGTCACTATGACGTCACAGACCCAACGTCAGCAACCCCCCCCCCCTCCCCAACTTGTCATGGGTGTCATCGTGAAGAAATAAGACACCTATGAAAATAACAAAAATCCCACATAAAAGAAGGCTATTCCATGAAGACGACAGGAAGTGTTTGAAAAGGTAAAAAAAAAAAGTGTAAACCACACCATATCACCCGCCATTGAAAAATAAGTTTTAATTTTTTTATAAATGTAATCTTTGTAGGTTTTGTTTTTTTTGATTCACGCACGGTGGTTGGTTGGAGGGTGCCACTGACAGCATGATGCTACCTTTTTTGCTTTCCGCCCTCTGTGGTTCTGAATGCTTGTTTGGCTTGCTCAGTATACTGAGTTACCTATCATTGTGTCGATGTTCTTTTCACCTCACAAAACTGGCTCATTGACTTATTGGCTAGTTTTTTAAGGGATAGGTAAGTTTTTTGTTTTTTTTAAATTGCGATCGTCGGTGATTTTCTTGTTTTTTGCTTGTTTGTTTTCAGTTGGTTATTTTGTTGGTTAGTTGGTCCGTTGTTTGTTTGTTTATTTGTTGGTTACTCGTGTGGGTGGTTGGCGAGTGCTCTAGAGTGGTTTTCTCTTTATTTCCTACCAAACCTCTATCGTCCTTATCTCCCTTCCTTCTTTTTATGTTTGTCACTCTCTTGTAACACCTCTATTCTTCGGCACTCATAATAATGGCGTAAATGTGTTTCAAGTGCCGTGAAACTCTTACTCAAACAAAAGATGTCGAAGCTCCACCTACAAAATGACATCTTCGAGGTCAGTAGGTGACTATGACGTCACAGACCCAGCGCCACTAGAAAAAAAACGTCATGAATGTCATCGTGGAGAAATAAGACGCATTTGAAAATGAAAAAAAATCACACATAAAAGAAGGCTATGAGATATGGACGACAGGATGTGTTTGAAAGGGTAAAAATAAAAGTGTAATCCACACCATATCACCCGCCAACCTCCAACTTAAGAAATAATCTTTTTTGAAAAAATAACGTTATTTTTGTTTCGTATTGTTAGGACTCACGCACAGTGGTTGGTTGGAGGGTGCCACTGGCAGAATGATGCTCCTTTTTCTGCTTACCGTCCTCTGTGGTTCTGAATGCTTGTCTGGCTTGCTCAGTATACTGACGTACCTTTCTTGTGTCAATGCGCTTTTTATCTTACCTAAAACTGGCTCATTGACATATTGGCTGGGTTTTTTTTTAAAGATAGGTTGTGTTTTTTTTAAAGTTTGATCGTCGGTGCATTTTTTGGTTTGTTTGTTTGTTTGTTTGTTTGTTTGTTTGTTTGTTTGTTTGTTTGTTTTCGGTTGGTTGGTTGGTTGGTTAGTTGGTCCGTTGTTTGTTGTTTTTATTTTGTTGGTTAATCGTGTGGTTGGTTGGTGGATTCTCAGGTGTAGTTTACTCCTTGTTTCCTATTAAACATATATCATCCTGATCTCCCTTTTTTCTTTTTGTTTTTGTTACTCGCTTGTAGTACCTCTAATGTTCGGCACTTATATTGTGTTGCAAGTGTCATAGAACTTACTAAAATTTAAAATAAGTTAGTCAGTTATTTGTTCAGTTGGTTTGTTCATTGTTTGTTTGGATGTTTTTCGTTCGTTCTTTTTGTTTGGGGGGGGGGGGGATAGGCAAAGGGTTCTCTTGTTTGTTTTACATAAATTAAATCACCACCACCCCCACCTCTTACAGCAGGCTTAGACTGTTTACCCAGGACGTAAAACGCCTGTCATTTGTTCCGCCAAACAGCACAGCTCCCAGGCTCCCGGCTCCAGCAAGATGTGTCCATTATGAATGAGACAGGCGTTTTTACAACACACTCCCCATCTAGCGCTTATTCCTGCTTACATTGATTTATGATTATACGTGCCAGCCAAAACTGATTATGGAAATTGTTTCTTGATTTTTTGTTCTTTCTTTGGCACTTCCAGGGGAAACATTTTGAAGGCTTTTTATTTGGCCGGGGGGGGGGGAGGTCTTTTTTATTTATAGTTATTTATGAATTGGGTTTTTTGAGGGGTTTTTTTTAGTTCTCGTTTTCCGTGTCCTACTTAGAGCAGCACTTACAGGGGCGGTCCGCCCAATTTTTCCGCCTTAGATTCCATTTTGCCTGTTTCGCTCCCGCTCTTGTTTTCCCTCCCTCACACGTTCTGTCGTCTGCAGCAGGATTTTCCGCGTCTCTGGCCTATCTCTATCTCTGCCTCACACCTACTCTGTGCAGCTGTGCTGGTGTCTGTGGTGTAGTCGTTTATTGGCTCTTCAACCAACGTCATACGAAACAAGAGGTGTGAGTTCAATTTCAGAGTGGGAAATATTGTTGCTGGAGTTTTTTTTCTTTTCTTTTTACTACATTTTTCTTTCAGTGTCTCCCTGTCTGCTGGGATGATTTATCCCTC
>NW_004797347.1:1664027-1666527 GCF_000002075.1 Aplysia californica
TGTGTATATTTTTTGTTTGGTAAAAGAGAAAACTCTCCTTTACTTTCAAAGAAACTGAACAAGGGGCAAAAACCTTACCTTCCATTTTCTCAAAACAGCATTTTTCGAAATAGCACCCTTGTGCTTAATAGCTACCTTTTAAGTTGTTGCCTTTCCATTGACTCAATCTAAAGTACATAAGAAGCAAGCTTCTGACGCTGCCTGTAAGGGCCAACCCGGACTAAGAGGGATACAACATCTTCGCAGAAAGATAGAGATACTCCAAAAATTAATAATTCTCTCTGTTTGGGAATTGAACTCGAGCCTCATGCGTGTGGCAGCAAAGCCTCTAACTGCTACGCTACAGAAGCCGGTCATACTAAGGTTTTTTTGCTTTTCTCTTCCGCTGGTATCCTTAGGATGTCGAAAGGGGGGGGGGGGGTGCGCAAGTTTCGGTCCTGTGCTAGGTGTGTGTGTACCGTCTGTTATGTTATGTTGTTCCTAGACCTTTTTAACCCCATCCAGCCAAGTCTTTCTTGGTCTTCCTCTTGATTTAAAGCAGGATTCTCGGGTGTTGTAAGCTGTAGCCGCAAGACACAACAGTAATAAGCTGAATATTTACGGTACAGATGCCGGGTTGTTTGTTACAAGCCTATGGCTTTTTTGTCAAGTAAAACTAGTCTACTGAAATGTTTGGATTTGGATACCAAGAAAATGGCTTTAAGCAAAATATTCAGAACGTATGATGCTTGTTACATCCCTTCAAATTGTTATCTTTTTCTTTTCTTCCTAACACTGCTAGATCTAGCTCAGCGCGTGTACGTCTGGTCTCGTTTGCCGTTGTAAAAATAAGTCGGACGAGGAAATGATGGATCTCCCCCCCCCCCCTCCCCGACTGCGTTATTATTGCTATTTGCAAATTGACGGCTGCCCATGAGCCGGGGTAATCCTGTTTTATATTGCAGACAGAAAGGTAAAAGAAAAGTCTGTGACATCCTTCATATCGGAGATGGCCGGTTACTGATAAATATTCCCCGGTGGCGTGGGAGATTGGACGTCGTAACGCGCTTCATGCAATTTGTCTTCTCATCAGGTGGCTCTTGGGGGGTTCTCTTCTGGTCATATCGCTAGCTTCTTTACTCGAGGTTGTTTTTTTTTCTTGTTTTTTTTTTGGGGGGGGGGGAGGGGTGAGGGGGATGGGTATTTTTGGTTTGCTTTTGTTTTTACTCTTGATTGTTTTTCTATTATCTCCTATTGCCCATCCTACCCCCTCCATATAAAAACAGCCGTGCTTCAAACCTGTTACGGATTTCACTTTTTCCTTTATCTTCTTATAAACAATCAACTCCTCTGCTCCCCTCTCCTTTCATCCCCCCCCCCCCCGGCCACCGCTTTCTTTCTCTCTCATTCTGAAACAACATTCACTTCTCGGGAAGTAAATTCTGCAAACGGTCACTTTGCAGGTGCCAAGATACTAGTATATTGACGAGATCTGTAGCTGTCTATGGCTGGGTACTCATTCTGACATGGGTGAAATTAGTTAAACTCGTGAAAAACGCCTGTTCCAAGGTACACAACACTGACCCGAGCTGAGCCATGAAACCCCAAACCCGAAATGTCACGGATCCGAAGCTGATGGCCCAATCTCTAGAATACCAACGCCGAGAACATAGATGATGACTTTCTTTCAGTTCTTGAACTGCTTCTTAACTATTTGGGTATTTTTGTTGTCGTTTATGGTCTCTTGTCTTTGTTTTTTGTATCAGGGTCAATGTGTGTACAACGTGCTTATGTGTGCTTGTTTGTATATGCATGCTGGTATATGAGTGAGGCGGACAAAATGTACATCAACCACCCCATAATCTGGAGCGTGTTCCCCCCCCCCCCCGGGGCGGTGCTACTGACTGAAGTGTTTTTAGGCCATACCCAAAGGGGGGACATTAACCTGTTCTTATGCTCAGTAGAATTGTAAATGGGCTGATTCATTGATGTCATGCTCATAACTGTGCCTGAACTACAACAGGGAAGTGCTGCCTTTTCTTTCCTAGTCCTTACTATAATCATATATCCTTTACTTCTTTTGTATGTTTGTCCCACTTGTGTGGCCCGCTATTTCTGCGGCCCAACAGGTAGAGGTGGGCAAAATCCGGATACCTATCCCGATAACCGACTAGTTCTTACTGAAACATTATCTGAATTCAGACTCTTAACTCGCTTTCCTGACCCATTTTGCCGAAGTGGGTGTTCCCATAATTTCCTGAAGTAGTTCTAACCCATTTGCCGAAGCGGTTCATATTGTATTATTTTCCAGAGATGTGCACTAACATATTATCCGCATTTTGCTAAAGCGACTCATTGCCCAGCCCTTCCAACAGGCGCACGACGGGCCCTCAGAGCAGCTGCCCAAGGGGGGCGTAACGACTTCTCCGGACTTGAGAACTTGGCTCGCCGACAGTACAGTGGCCCTGAAAACAGCTACAACTGCTCGTTTACATGGGATTTGCATGGGGAACTGCTCTCT
>NW_004797347.1:1671527-1673631 GCF_000002075.1 Aplysia californica
CACTTACAAGGCTGTCCGCAATGTCCGGATCGGATGCTTGAACAACTTTTTTTTACGTTAACCTAGTCATTTCCACAGATGGGGATGAACTAACGCCGGATTTAAAGACATGGTATAGAACAGATAGCACACAAACAACAATAACAATTGGGGGTTGGGGTTGGGGGTGGAGGTGGGTAGGGGGGGGGGTTGGGTAGTTGCGTCTCGTGTTGATGAGTCAGCAGGTAGATTATGTCTTCTTTCCCACTCAGTTTCTTCCGCCCCCTTTGTCTTCACGCTCTGGGGTTGGAGCTGAACATCAAGGGTTAAACATAACTTTCGTGCAACATTCCCGTCCATGCTCAGTATGTGTTCTTTCCGTCTTACGGTTAAAACATAGGGCTGACATCAAGGGTTAAACACAACTTTCTTGCAACATCCCCTTCAAATTCAAGCTCCTTTAGTCTTTCTTAACATAACTTTCGACAATATTCCTTTTCAAGTTCACTATCTATTCTTTCTGTTTTACCATTTGGACAACAGAGCTTACCATCAAGGCATGCCTCAACTCCGTCTCCTCTCCTCTTGACTTTTTAAACATAACTTTCTTGCAACATTCTCTTCCAAGATCAGTCTCCGTTCCTTTTGTTTTTTAAACATAACTTTCTTGCAACATTCTCTTCCATGCTCGTTACCTGTTCTTTCTTACCGTTTTGACAACAAACAGAGCTTACCCTCAAGGGTTGCACAATAACTTTCTTGCAACATACCCTCCCAAGCTGACTATCTGTTCGTATGTCTTACCGTTAAAATATAGAGCTAACCTTCAAGGGTTAAACACAACTTAGTTGCAACATCCTCCGGCCTCAACTCCGTCTTCCAAAATTGTGAGGCAGCGCGGTGGAATCAGGCACTCGTCAAAATAATCAAAGTGAAGAAAGTTGCATTTTTCTGTAGGTTTGTGAATTTGTATCAATTTTTTGTGTTTGGGCTCACACCTTTCATGCCTATTAAAGAACTCATTTCTGTGTGGATTTTTCTGAAAAACATTGATAAAGACACAAAAGATGTAAATTTTCAGTTACCACGGACTCTTAAGCTAAGGAAATAAGTAATCTTTGGCGACCATTTTCTCATTAATTTTACCTCTGAAAACAGGTGCCCCCCACCTCCTTCATTCCAAAATATCTCGACTTGTATTTAAGATAAACGGATATTTTTTCATCCAAATGAACAAGCTTTAAGATGATACCAATAACTCGATGTGCCTAAAAATTGACGAGAGCCTGATTCCACCACGATGCCTCACAATTATGTGAATTCCCGATAGATTCCCCCAGGGCAAATGAACGGTAATTTTCCAGAATTCGATCGTTCTCAGAGTTAACTTTAGTGACCTGAGTGGACTGGTAAACACCGGGCGCTGAATACCACTGTCAGCTTTTGCTCTCTGTCTCTTTGTCTGTCTCTCTGTCTCTCTCTGTCTCTCTCTCTGTCTCTGTGTCTCTCTCTGTCTCTCTCTGTCTCTCTCTCTGTCTCTGTCTCTCTCTGTCTCTGTCTCTGTCTCTCTCTGTATCGCTCTGTGTCTTCTGTTTCTCTGTCCTCCGTCTCGCTCTGTCTTTCTGTCTCTGTCTGTCTCTGTCTGTGTCGCTGTCTCTGTCTCTCAGTCTTTGTTTCTCTCTCTCTCTCTCTGTCTCTGTCTCTCTGTCTTTGTCTCTCTGCCCACTGTCTCTGTCTGTCTCTCTCTCTCTCTATCTCTGTCTCTCTCTCACTCTCTCTCTGTCTCTGTCTGTCTCTGTGTGTCTCTGTCTCTCTGTCCTCTGTGTCTCTGTCTCTCTCTGCGTCTCTCTCTCTCTATCTGTCTGTCTCTTTCTCTCTCCCCCCTCTCTCTCTGTCTCTCTCTCTCTGTCTCTCTCTCTCTCTCTCTCTCTCTCTCTCAACACCCACATTTTTCCCATATTCTCTCTGTACATGTATAACTTTGAGTCTCTCTCGATCACTAAACCACTCACTCCTTAGATCTCTCTTTCTCTCTCTCCCTCTCTATCTCCCCCTCTCTTTTTCTCCCTCTCTCATACACCCACCCACAAAAACATGCACAAAGACACAATATCTGCTTCACCCC
>NW_004797347.1:1675763-1676911 GCF_000002075.1 Aplysia californica
CCCTAAAATATCCTTTTGTCTCCAGCCTCGGGGTCAGCTTTCCCTCTGACCCTGTGTGTCGAAACAGACCGAGAGAATTCTGAACTTTGCCCAGTAGAAGAGCAGCGCTTTTAACATATTATTTCCTTCGCCATAGATTTCTTGGATTTCTGTCTGATTGAGTTTTTGAACGAGATACTGTAATATTCCTCAACAAAAGGAAGTGTGTTTTATAGACTTCAATGTTTGGCTATGAAAATATAATCTAAGAGCATAGCTTTCTCAGAGTTTTATGTCCCCAGAATTGAATAAAGTCTACAAATCAACAATGAATTCCAACCCCATGATTCAACAGACTCGTTCAGTTCGTGCATGTAAGAATTGTGAGGATGTTTATTCATCTTTATACTTGCTCAATCAAAGGAGTTTAAAAAGCGAGCTAGGTATCAGGGTTTTAAAACAAAATTAAACAACGCTCCAGTATTTTCTGAAACCTTCCGTGAATACACCAGCACAACATGTTCCTTTCTCCAGAAAGGGGAAATTAAATCAGTCGAGCAAATTAATCTCGGAGTGTCTAATCAAAAAACAAGGACACAGGTCAAGATTATTCTGACAATCACATCTCCAGGATTTCCACAGGAGAACTCTGACACATGTGATCACAGACTTCATTAACATGGAGCATGGGGGCTCTCGTGGCCTAGAGGTCAAGGTGTTGACCTCTCATTCAAAAGTCCGGGGTTCGAATCCGGGTAGCGACCGAAAAATCTTCTTCTCTAAAATTGTCTCCTTTCACCTTCATTCCTGCTCTCTAGCAATGTTCTGTCGTCTGCTTTTGTCTCCACTTTCTTCCCCAACCCCCTCACCTCCTTTGCCCCTTCCTCTGGGCTCCTGACTCTTTCTGCAGCCTTTCTACTGCTACTCCTTTGCTACTCCTTGGCTCCTTCTTACTGTTGTCTTTCAGCCACACCCCTGATCTTCTGGTAGGAAACATCTACACTACCCCTAGCCTCCCCAGACAAAGGCGAGTTCTTTTGTTTCCGAAATTTATAATGTTAGATCTTATTACACGCACACACCTGCCTCCAATAACCACACACACACACACACACACACACACACACACACACACACATACACACACACACATACACACACACACAAAC
>NW_004797347.1:1677977-1681206 GCF_000002075.1 Aplysia californica
TTTCTTCCTGTTTCCCTCTCACAAACACACACACACACACACACCCACACACACACACACACACACACACACACACACACACACACACACACACTCTGTCACACACTCTCTTGCTATTTCACTCTCTTTCTTTATCTCTCCCCCTCCCCCTCTCTCTCTCTCTCTCTCTCTCACTCTCTCTCTCTTTCTCTCTCTCTCCCTTCACATTCCACTGTTGACCTTGAACCACCCACTTAACCCCGATCATGCCCACATCGATCTCTCCCCTCTTCGATCTTCCTCCGCGATTCCCGTGACAAGACATGAGTCTCAAGTCTCCATCTGGTTCCTAAACCAACCAAAGAAAACAAACATAATCACGCACAGAGTGTGGGGGTATTGATTCCCTAGTCTAAGTAAATACCGACAAAGATCGTACTTGATACAAAATAGTTCACTCCTCTCTTTGAGCCAATCAAAAAAATGTCCGCAAAATCCGGTGGCGCCCTCTTATAAAATGTGTGGACTTTGCGATCAGAGTCACCCTACTTTTGTAAAAAAAAAACACAAACAAAAACAAGAAAAACAATAAAAATGAAACTTACAAACTGTGTTATTCCTCTTCTTCTTCTGGAGAAACGAAAGAGAGCTTCAAAACAAAGACTGCATCCCCATCTGACCAATGCGCCGACTTCCGCGGACACTTTTTTGGCTGAGCGAACTACCTTGTTATGTACGATCTTTGGTCTATGTAAACACCGAAGATCGACGTGGCGACTAAAAATGACGAATACACACGAACATTCATGATACGAGGTTACCGAGTAACAATTCTAAACGTGAGTGGATGGAGGCTGTTCCCTCGTGGTCTGCTATTTCCTTTCTATCACACATCTTTCGTCCTTATCTTGTGTGTTTTTCTTATGTTTGAGTAAGGAGAACGCATCAAACTCAATATTATTGGTCATTTAGTGCTGGGGCAAAGGAAGACAGACAGGCAGACAAAAACAACAGAGAGGGAAAGTAAAGAAGTAGGACCTACTAGCAGGTTGTCCAACCGCTCGCCGTCCTTTTCCCTCCTCTTCTTTTTAGTATGTTACTCTCAAGTATGACCTTACACCTAAGGTACTTTTATCTAACCTACTTATTTCGCGTGCTGTAGAACTCTCACTAAACCAACAGAGGAAACTAATCACTCTCAGAGAGTGGAGTATCCATTCCTAAGGTTAGGTAAATATCAATATTAATGTTTTCATAGACGACAAAATAATTGACAAATATAGGAGAACAAATAATCATTGAGTAACAATACAATCTTCAAGTAGAACCTAGAACTGATGTGAGAAAACGGGAAAATAGAGTGGTAGTGGTGGTGGTGGTTTAGAAAGTATAATATATTTGCTGCATCCTGGTGAAATCAGGCGCTCTGCATACTTTGATGAAATCGGTGGAACCGACATTTTTCCCGCACGCCTGTGAAAACCTATCCATATATTTACTTTTTTCTTTCTTTTCTTTCTTTCTTTCTTTCCTTCTTTTTTTCTTTCTTAATATATCATATGTTTTATTTTTGATTATGGCGTTTATGCAAGGGGACAGGGGTCGGTGGTAGGGTTGGGTTGGGAAGGGGAGGGAGAGGTACAACTTTTATGTCCATTTAACAGTCATCCTGTGTGGATTTTTTTTTTAACGAAAAAACGCTGACGAAGAGCACAACCTATTATACTTCACAATTTAAAAAGTCACTGAAATTTTGGCAACCACCATCAAAAGAAAGACAAATAAAGAAGAGGTAAAATGATACAGCGAATACATAATGATTTAAAGAGGAGTCATACAGGGATGTGTACTTTCACCAGGCTTGTTCTCCCTGTATCGTGAAAATATCATTAGACACATAGAAGAAATGCCAGGTATCTCGATAGGGGGACGTCATGTAAACAATCTAAGATATGCAGACGACACAGTCCTAATAGTAATACTAGTAGAAAAAGAAGAGCACCTATAGAATCGTTTAAATGTCATCGTACAAGAGAGTGACAACATGGACTTAACCTAAACATCAAGACAACTGAAACAGTGGCGATAAGCAGGAAACATCCAATCCCAACCTGCGTTATCAAAATCAATGATACCTCAATCAAGCAAGTACAACATTTTAAATATTTGGGGACAATTATATCATCAGATGGGAGATGTCAGAACGAAATTAAAAGCTGCATTTGCCAAGCAAAAGCAACCTTCCACAAAATAAACCAGAAACTCACAAACATCAATCTGTCACTGAAAATAAGAAAAAGAGTACTGAAAAGTTAAATCGAGCCTATCCTAAAGCACGGACAATCAATAGACAGCTGGAAATAACAACTGAGGCGACAGGGTTGTGGTTCATAAGACGCATCCTGAGTATCCCAAGGACAGCTCGAAAAACAAATGAAGAAGTCTTGGTTGAAGCAAATTGCAGACGACAGCTTATGACGAATCATTTGACACACAATGCGGAAACAAGCATTGGAGAATATTGTAACAACAGGCAAGTTTGAGGGAAAGAGAGGCAGAGACACACAGAGGGAAAAGATACTGGACAGGTTGACAACATGGCTTGGAAGCAGCAAAAACAACAGACACCATTGCTGCTACGCAAGACAGAGGGAGATGGGGGTCCATGATCGCCCACGCCAGTCGGCAAGGCACCAGATGATGATGAAGATTATACGAATAACTCAATAGGGCAAAAAAAAAATTGTCGAGCGCTTGATTTCACCATGTCGTGACAAATTCACAATACTGCAAAGCAGCAGCGACGGAGACGTGAACACAGTTTTTTCCTTTAACACATGGTCTCTTTTAAGGACAAGCGGGCTAACCCAGATTTCGGTAGTTTCCAGAAATCTTGACCTACACCAAAAGTGGGCATTGCCCTACCTATAGGAGAAGTAGGTTTGGTTTCATTGGTGTGTATATTTGGTTGATACAAGATAATTCTCTCCTTGTCTTTTAAAGAAACTGAACAAAGGGCTAAAACTTTACCTTCAATTTTCTCACAAGAGCATTTTACGGGATAGCCCCCTCGTGTTTAACATTTTAAAAGCGAATCACAAAATTACATTTCAGGCTGCCTTCCAGCTCAGTTGTCATCATGCTTGACTGTAGTGTAGATAGCCCATGGCATCATGCTTGACTGTAGTGTAGATAGCCCATGGCATCATGCTTGACTGTAGTGTAGATAGCCCATGGCATCATGCTTGAC
>NW_004797347.1:1683258-1684406 GCF_000002075.1 Aplysia californica
CTACTACTACTACTACTACTACTACTACTACTACTACTACTACTACTACTACTTCTACTAATAATAATAAAGGCAGTTTTAGGACACCTGAATAGACATAAGAGTCTTGAACATCTAGCTCTCACTGGCAAAAGTGAAGGCAAGCGAGGCATGGGTTGGCCCAGAACAATATACTTAGGGAACCTAAACAAATGGGTAACGGAGAAAGATCAGGGAAACGTAGCTTTTTTAGGGCATCCGAGCAAAGGAATGAACGTAGAACCATGATCGCCGATGTCTGTCGCAGATCTGGCACTGGGTCGTGATGAATAATGACAATAATAATAATTATATTTATAATTGTACAGCGCATAATCCACGCTTTAAAGCACACTCTAAGCGATTGATTACTATTTTTGCCCCAGCAGACCCTGGGACACTCAGAAACTTTTTCATCTTCCGGGGAAGTATACAGTCGGAGCTAAGGATTCCAGGCGCTCAAAAACCAACAAACTGACTAGATTTTTCACTGGCTGGTACGCATTCTTAGTACTTGGGTGGATCAAGAAAATCCGTGTAAAGTTCCTTTCTCAAAGACACAACATTGGACATTGACTCTGTGGTGGGATTCGAACCCACACCCTTTCGGCTGAGAGATTGGGAGCCTAACCACTAGACCACCGACGTCGTAGTACAAGATGCGTGTGGTTGGAGGGTGCTCTGGTGTGGTTTGCTTCTTCTTCCCTATGAAAATCTATCGTCCTTATCTCGCCTCTTTCTTCTTTGTGTTTGTTACTCTCATGTAACACCTCTAATCCTTAGTACTTTTATGACCTTCTTGTGTTGCAAGTGCTGTAAAACACTTTCTAAAATTAAAACTAAAATTGTACAAGATCAATTACTCACTCTGACAGACGACAGTAACGTACTTATTACCTCACAGATTTTACGTATTTTGTCGTCCTAATTTTAAATTGGGTTGAGAAGAAAAAAAAATCCACGACACTCTCCGTTTTCCTCAAAAATTTTCCACGACATTCAAAAGGCTGTGCCACGCTTGGAATAGCAAGCTGTGAACCAGAGGAAATTTTTTAAATAAAACTTTTCAATGAAACAAAAGATCAAGTATAAATGTTCACTCACAGGTGAACAAAGACGTCTCCCCCCCA
>NW_004797347.1:1685079-1686210 GCF_000002075.1 Aplysia californica
GGGGGTTCAATATGATAAAAAAAGGCATGTCACTATGTGGCGTTGAATACATTTTAACAGCTTGCCGACTTCCCATTTTCACCGGGGTTTTTTCGTGTTTCATTAACACGTTCGTGTGTTACAGACAAAAGGGTCATACAAGGGTTATGTTCAGCCTGGTGTTTCTTTTTTTGTTTCTTTAAAAATTGGTGCAAACCTAGAGGTATCATCTTTGGCTCAGACGTTGACGTGTAATGGTTTGGCATTGCTAACGGTTGATAGCTGATAGATAGATAGATAGAGAGATAGAGAGATAGGTAAATAGATAGACTGATAGATAAGTGGATGGATGTATGGGTGAGGGATGAATAGATAGACTGATAGATAGATAGATAGATAGATAGATAGATAGATAGATAGATAGATAGATAAATAGGTAGATAGATAGATAGATAGATAGATAGATAGATAGATAGATAGATAGACAGATAGATAAATAGATAGACTGATAGATAAATCGATAGATAGATAAATAAATAGAAGATAGATCGATGAATCGATAATAGATAGATAAATAGATAGATAGATAGATAAATAGATAGATAAATAGATAGCCTGATCGATAAATCGATCGATAGATAGATAAATAGACAGATAGATAGACAGATAGATAAATAGATAGACTGATAGATAAATCGATAGATAGATAAATAAATATATAGATAAATAGGTAGATAGATAGATAGATCGATCGATAGATAGATAGATAGATAGATAGATAGATATACAGAGAGATAGACAAACAGACAGACAGACAGATAGACCGATATATAGATAGATAGATAGATAGATTGATTGATAGATAGATAGATGGATAGATAGATAGATAGAGGTGTCATCTCTAGCTCAGATGTTGACGACATGCAATAACCAACCATCGATTACCGACCTTCGCAGCTTTTCCTAGTGTTATCTCTGTTTGCTTCTTTTGATGATTTTCTTGCAACGACATTGCCCTTATTGCGCAAACTTGTTTCTCAAAATCTCGAAGAAACAAAACAGAAAGACGCGTGATGATGACGGTGATGTTGATGATAAAGATGATGATGATGATGATGATGATGATGATGATGATGATGATGATGATGATGA
>NW_004797347.1:1686325-1688806 GCF_000002075.1 Aplysia californica
ATCATCATCATCATCATCATCATCATCATCATCATCATCATCATCATCATCATTATTGTTTGGTAAGCAGGGTAGGAGGGAGAGTCTTGTTTTAATTTTAGACAAAAGTAAAATAACAATATAACATGTTTAGATTTGTTTAATAGCTCATCATCATCATCATCATCATCATCATCATCATCATCATCATCATCATCATCATTGTGTACTTTATGCTTTGTGTCTCTCTGCTTGATTCTTTAGCTTCAGAGGATACCCAATTTGTACCACCAACCGTCTTTTCAAAATCTCCAACAAACAAAAGAGATAGACATTTCGTTACATTGTCTCAAATTGACCTTTACGACAACTCAACCGTAAGCTGACAAAACGCCTTTTTTAAAACTTCACAGCAGTTTTGAGAAAAAGATGCTTTTTTGTCTGCGTAACCATTTTCAAAAAGGGTTCTTATGAAATTTGAATTCTAATTCATTCAAAATCTAGTCTCAGTTTTGTTTTGACTTTTTCACATTAGGCTTTCAATTTAGCAAACAAACAAAACAAGGCATCAAGAATGAAAAAAAAAATCGTTTTGTCAGCTTATGCCAGAACTGACGTCTTCAGGAAATCTCGTGCGAATTTTCCATCGACGTAGACGACTTTTTTTTAAATGTGAAAACATGAATGAACGCCAGACTAAATAATATTATTAGCTCCATCAGAATATTTTCCTCACGCGCTTTACTTATGATTTGAGCTGTTGTCGTGGCTTCAATATCATAACCAACGCTCGTGAGATGTTATTTGTTCTTTGTTGTTGTCTATTAATTAACCGTGTTTTTGTGTAGAAAAGAGATGTTGTTTGTTAAACAACCGTGGGACATATTAATTTGTGGATTGTCAGATAAACAAACACCAAGGTGTAGCAGTTAGGTACTTCGCTGTCTCACACAGGAGACTTGAGTTCGATTCCCGGGCACGGATAATTTGTATCTTTTTGGGGGGATTTTTTTGTCCTGTGTCCTGATTTTGGTGCCAATATATGTAGGTTACGTAGTTTTTGTTTGTTTTTGTAAAGTGTTTTACGGCGCTCACAACTGCATAAGGTCATATGAGCGCGTGGGACACACCTAATATTTTCAGTTGGTAGGAAATTTTGAATTTTGCCCGGGTGGCGTCCCAAGACTACTCTTCTCGATTTTAGACCACCAAGGGATCTTTAACGTGCGCAACTTGCACACGGGCCCTCCGAGATTTTTGGCCTTTGTCCGAGAAGGCTAGGTGTAGATCTTTCCTACCGGAAGATCAGGGGTGTGGCAGAAAGACAGCAGTAAGGAGGAGCCAAGGAGTAGCAGTAGAAAGACTGCAGAAAGAGTCAGGAGCCCAGAGGAGAGGGCAAAGGAGGTGAGGGGGTGGGGGCAGAAAGTGGAAATGAAAGCAGACAATAAAACATTGCTAGAGAACAGGAAAGGAGATGAAAGGAGACAATTTTAGAGACGAAAATATTTCAGTCCCTACCCGGATTCGAACCCGGGACCTTTGAATGAGAGGCCAACACCTTAACCTCTAGGCCACGAGAGCCCCCCTAGGTTATGTAAAATGTATATGTATTGGCATGATGCAAAATGTTATGTTTTCTAGAAATACGAAAATCGAAAATGGGGAATTGTTTAGTCTGTGATGATGATGATGATGATGATGATGATGATGATGATGATGATGATGATGATGATGATGATGATGGTGATTATTGTGATGGCAATGGTGATGGTGATCATGATGATTATTATTTATGGTGACGATGATGATGCTCTAATCTTGGAAATAATGTGCATATTATTTTATTTGTCTTAGTGTTATGTGTGTTTCATTTTTTTTAAACCTATTATCTCAGTCTTTCTGCCGATATGTTGTAGCTCTCTTTCTCTCTCAGCCTGGGTTACCCCTTAACTTACAAACAGGGTCAAAGGTCTGCCTCTTAAAGTGTCTAAAGTATTTCAGTATGGGTTTAAAACATATGCATTAAAGATTTTTAAAAGAAATAAAGAAAAAGGTGTGTGCCTTAGAAAAATATGTCCTCATAATATACAGAGATATGTGTACAATTTGGTTCAGGACCTCAATAAACACTATTACGATAAGAAAATTTAAGAGGCGGGACCTCTGAATTTAAACGAAATATCAGATTAGAGCTTGCCAATATATTGGACAGAGAGCCTTGAATGCCGCACAAGATGACCCGAGTTCAAGAACACCCATTCTCAGATTCGAACCCCAGCCATACGCTCCGTAGTCCATCATGAAACGAACGGAGCAAAGGGAGCGCCAATACTGATAGTCAGAGACAAATAGCCGGACGTATCTGTAGTCACAGATGGTGCAGGAGGATAGAGAGATGGGGAAAGGGAGGTGAACAAGTGAAGTACTTTTCAAGATTGAGAAGACACAAGAGAGAGAGAGAGAGAGAGAGAGAGAGAGAGAGAGAGAGAGAGAGAGAGAGAA
>NW_004797347.1:1689590-1690646 GCF_000002075.1 Aplysia californica
GATGGAACGAAGAAGAAGAAGAAGAAGAAGAAGAAGAAGAAGAAGAAGAAGAAGAAGAAGAAGAAGAAGAAGAAGAAGAAGAAGAAGAAGTGATTGCCAATAACTCACGCACGTAGGAAACTAATCTCTTCATAGACTTGCGTCACAGCGACGAAGATTGCACACATCTGACATAATTCTAGTTCTCTATGACGCGCAACATTTGATTGTATTTAGAACCAAATAAAGGGCATTGAGGGAAAGTTTGTGCGCACACTCGTCTATAGACTGGTGATTAATATGTGTCTTTCACGTTCAAGTGTGTCTATCGTGCGCATAAGTGCATCGAACATGATTTTTATTGTGATTTTTTGTGGATTGTTTGTTTTTTGCTGTTTTTAAGCACTTGGTTGTTATCTTTAATACACTTTTATTTGCTTTGGTCGCATACAGTGGCAATGCTGTTACAAAGGTCCTATTCTCCACTATTCTTGAAAGAAGCTGCATGAAAAAAACCCTTGAGACCACTATAAGCTAAATTGACCGTCTGCATAGACGAAAAGAGCCATATTATATTCTTCACTCACCCATACACACAACAAAAGAGAACATAACTATTACATTCCTATTACATGTTTAAACCTCTCTGTTTGTTTGTTTTATTTGCTTTTTTGTGAGCAACGAGTGGCAGCCATATCAATGCCAGGTCTAAGATAATAATATTATGATGCAAATTAGTCTATAGTTTTAGCACAAGATACACTAGGGTACGATTATTTATGAGCACGGCACGTTCCAGATGCCAGGGTTGGGAACAAAGGACTTGGTCGTGGAGCTATCGACGACTAATTGTCGCCACAAGCAGCCCGGACTGGGAACATGGATTCTTCATTTCTCCGGTAACGTTATCTGTGACTCACTAAACATTAGAGTGTTCACAGGTTCTGTCGGGGGAAGAGAAAAACTGTGTCCAATTTAGCACGCGACAAGGACCTGGTCATGTTCGCGTTGTCTTCACACGTTAGATTGGGGAGGGGAGAGGATGGAGTGGACACATGGATTGAAAGGAGGGGGGGG
>NW_004797347.1:1694739-1696144 GCF_000002075.1 Aplysia californica
TCATCATCATCATCATCATCATCATCATCATTATCATCATCATCATCATCATCATCATCATCATCATCATCATCATCATCATCTTCTTCATCACATCATTGTTTAAAAACAGTGTAGGTATGAAGAGTCTTGCTTGATTTACAATCAAACAACATAAGTATAAAATAATTGTGATGATCATCATCATCATAAAAGTGGAAAGCTGGAAGACAAAAACGACCAAACATTAGTGGAGATTGTAGAATTTCAGAACTGGTGACACTGAAAAAGTTCAACCATTTGCCCTGAGAGCTTAGTCGGGAAAATGGAAGTCATCATCATCATCATCATCGTTTAAAAAGCAGAGTGGGAGGTAGAGTCTTGCTTGATTTACAGACAAAATGTATAATGTTTAAATTTTAAAAAATCATCATCATCATCATCATCGTCATGTTTGTTCTATCACATTGAATATGCGAGATTAACCAGCTAGAACAACATTCACAGCAGCTAAGTGTTTCTCCCCTCTATTTCATCAACCCGACCACCCACTCATACTTGGTTTACGTTTCCCACTTAGCTCTACCTTCTTCTTCTTTCTACTCAATGTCGCTCATTCAGTGCCATATCTGCGATAGACATCGGCGATCATGGTTCCCCATTCATACCTTTGCTCGGATGCTCTTTGAAAAAGCTACATTTCCTTGATCTTTCTCCGTTACCCATTTGTTCAGGTTCCTTTATTAGGTTGCTCTGGGCCTTTCCCTGCCTCGTTTGCCTTCAATTTTGCCAATGAGAGATAAGATTTTCAAGACCTTTATGTCTATTCAGGTGTCCCAAAATGCAATTGTCCTCTCCGGATTGTTTTTAACAATGGGCGTCCTACGTGGGCTTCATCAAGCCCTACCTCATTTGATGTCTTTACCTTCCATGATATTCTCAGCAGTCTCCCAAGAAACCACATTTCTGTTACTTCTATTTTATATTAACTGACTTTAGTGATTGTCCAGCATTCAAATCCATACAGGAGGGTTAACCATACATAACATTACAGAACTTTCATTTTGGTAGTCATTGAAATATTTCTATTTTACACCATTGGGCTCATTTTATTGTCGCTCAATCTCCCAATTTTTAAAAAAAGAGACTTTTTGGAATCAAATATCATAACCACCATTAATAATTCGTTAATAAAACAGAGTAGTATTTGTTTATTTGTCCTTTGTTAAGACAAACACAAGCATCATCAAATTAAATACTTTTACTGCGCTAATGCAAACTTGCTAAAGCAAGCGAGAAAAGGGCTCACTGTAGTTTTATTTGGAAATAGCAGATTAGACTCCAAACCAGGTTTCCGTAACATAACATTATTATTTCTCTCTCTCTCTCTCTCTCTCTCTCTCTCTCTCTCTCTCTCTCTCTCTCT
>NW_004797347.1:1696878-1698015 GCF_000002075.1 Aplysia californica
CCCCCCCTCGCTCCTTATTCCATATCCCCCGGTTTATTATTTTCCAGCTTGCCACGACTGACGATCAAGTAAAATATTTGTTTATCTTTAAGCTTTTTAATGAAATTACTTCGTTCCTAAATGGGAAAAGGTGTTACAGTAACTTAATAAGATCTCAAAACGTTCATGATCTCTTGTTTGTTTTTTATTCACTGAAGAAGAAATAAAAATAATTTATTACATGAGTTGTGGTGTAAGATCATGATTTATCCTACGAGTGAAATTGCCAAGTTGTAATCAAGAGTTTCAACGACTGATTCCAACTGGCAATTTCACAAGTAGGATAAATCATGGTCTAATACCACAACGAGTGTAATAAATTTTTTATACCATACTGATATCAGCTGGCAAAGTACATCCGTACCAACAAAGTTAAAAAGACCCGTCAATAATTGGACAATAGGATCCATTCTAGAGTGGGGTTTTTTAATGTTTGATAAAGTGACTATAAAATTTCAAAACTTTGTTAATTTTTCATGATCAATTCATTATTCAAGCTGGTATAGGCCTAGGCCTGGACCGAGAGTCTAGATCCAGATCTAAGTGGTGCTATTTAATATTTATTTAGTTGTGTTGTAGATAGATCTAGATCTAGATCTAATTTAAATTTTTTTTAGATCTACTGTCCACTGTCCACCCATTGTGTTTATCTGGTGTGCTGCTACAATGTCTGGACGGAAAAAAAATAATTTCCAAACGTGCTATACTCGACTATAAGGGACAGCGAGACTGGGAGACTACTGTTTGGTTTCCCATGGTGAGCGCGCTTTGCAGCGAAGTTTTTAAGTTTTTACTAGATCTAGATATCTAGATTTAAAATCTAGATGTAGTCTAGATTTAGATATATCTAGATCTAGGCTAGGCTTACTTTGCTTAGCTTACACAGAGGGATAAAAGTAGAAGGCGAATATAGGCCTAGATCTAGTGCGCGGAGTAATTTATGCAAATTTTTATATTTCACGTGTGAGATATCAGCTTAGTCAGCCTAGCCTATATTACACACACATACACACACACATACGCACACACATACACACACACGCACACACACATACATACTCTCTCTCTCCCCATTTCTCCCTCTTTCTCTCTCTCTCT
>NW_004797347.1:1699030-1700100 GCF_000002075.1 Aplysia californica
CATCATCATCATCATCATCATCATCATCATCATCATCATCATCATCATCATCAGCATCATCATCATCAGCATCATCATCAGCAGCATTAGCATCATCAGCATCAGCATCATTATCAGCAGCAGCAACAACATCATCGTCATCATCATCATCACCATCATCATAATCATCATCATCACCATCATCAACATCATCATCCTCATCCTCATCATCATCATCATCATCATCATCACCATCATCATCCCCATCATCATCATCATCATCACGAATACTTTGTCCAAATCATTCCAGCTGTCGTTTTATCTATGTACTGTACTTCAAGCAACCGCTTCTTGCAATTATATTCCCCTCCATCTGGAAAAGACCAAAAGACAATGCGCTTAAATTTCAACTGTGTCGATGTTAAGACTTAAACTCAAACTGCAAACACGACTAGAGGAAGACACCGTAACCTTAGGGCCAAAAACATAGGTGACTGTGCCATGACAGCCAGAGATTGAATGACGGTTGTTGGTATTAGGTTTACTTTGAGTATTATGCTATATAAGTATATAATCGTATTCAATCATTTACATTATTCATTCATTTTTTTATCAGTGTGTTGTGTATAATTGGTTCCCTTTTTGATTAATTGTGTATTTTATTATATAATAATTCGATTATTTAATTATGTGATTATTTCATTCATTGATTTTTTTTTCTTTCTTTCTTTCTTTTTTTCCTCTCTCCCTTCCTTTCTTTCTTTCATTCTTTATATTGTGTTCTCGGTTGATTTTGCTTCGCACGTATTGCTTTTTAATTATGTATTGTACATTTTTTCTCCCCAATCTGTCTATGTGTATGCGTGTATATGTCTGTCTGTCTGTCTGTGTCTGTTTGTCTGTCTATGTGTATGTCTGTCTGTCTGTGTATGTCTGTGTGTGTGTCTGTTTGTCTGTCTGTTTATCTGTCTGTCGTCTATGTCTGTCTGTGTGTGTCTGAATGTGTGAATGCCTGTATATGTCTGCCTGTCTATGTGTTTCTGTGTGTGTGTGTGTGTGTGTGTGTGTATGTGTGTGTGTGTGTGTGTGTG
>NW_004797347.1:1700981-1702448 GCF_000002075.1 Aplysia californica
TGTGTGTGTGTGTGAATGCTTGTGTGTATGTATGTGTGTGTGTGTGTGTGTGTGTGTATGTGTGTGTGCATGTGTGTGCGTGTATGTGTGTGTCTGTCTATCTGTGTGTGTTTGTGTGTTTGACTTTTGTACATGCATGCACCTATGCCAGTCCAACAGTGCTAAACCAATCCTGTAAGCCGTTCATTCTTGGTCCTACTTGTTTTCTTTTTTAGTGTCTATGTCTTTCTCTCTGATGACAAGCACCTCCCAACCTTTGAATTACAAAGTTTTGTCGGACATTTTTGGGCGTTTTAAGATAATGATGCCAGAAATCAATGAATGTTCTATCTGCCCTATCAAAATCCTAAGATTATTGGGAGTCGTTATCAAGATACTCAAAGAATTGCATTGGGAAAAGCCTGACATAATGTGAAAGTGAAAATCGTTGAAGTAAAATTTCTCAAAATTAGATTCTGAGTAGATAAAACTTTGTAATTCTGGGGTAGCAACCGGTCAGTGCAGCTTCTTTGCCTATTTATGCGCCATAATAATATACTAATTGGGACAACGGTACTGTCGTTGTGACAAAAGAGAACAAGGTTGTTGGTTTGTTGGTTTTTTATAAAGATTTGCTCAAGTGTGGAGCTCACTTTGAAGTACAATTTTAATGAGTTAAAGCAGCTTGGTACAATGATATATGTGAGCCCACAACAAATATTAACATAAGCTTGTGGGTGGTGGGCGGGTGCTCTGGTGTGGTTTGCTTCTTCTTTCCTATCAAACATCTATCGTCCTTATCTCCCCTTCTTCTTTTTATGTTTGTTACTCTCTTGTAACACCTCTAGTCTTCTGACGCTCATATGACCTTATGCAGTTGCGAGCGCTGTAAAACCTCTACTACTAAAACTAAACTAAAATAAGCTTGACTGTATGCTAACTTACACCCCCCAAAAAAATTCCAATATTTTTTTTACAGATGAATGACACCGAAATCAACAATTCAAAGTTCCATTTTCTGCTGGGCGATCTGGTGAGTTTTATGTTAACATAGTCTATTAGGGGTGAGACGGGATGAGGTGGATGTGATAATACATGCTGTCTGACGCCTAGTTGTTATGTTTTTTGGCTCACAAACTAAAGGTTTTGGGTTCAAACCCGTCACTGACATTACATTTTATCATTAGGAAAAAGCGCTTCATATGAATTTTCCTCACCCAAACAAAAGGGATTGAGTACTTGGGCAAAGACATTGAACATCTTGTCAGTTTGATGTTATGTATGCATTTAATCAGCTGCTTGCACTGTATGCTTCCAGAAAAACGAAGAATGTTTCTGAATGTTCTAGTGTCTGATGAACCCGCTATGCAAGTTATTATAATTACTATTATTATCTAATAACATTATCATTATTATTATTAATATTGTTATTGTTATAATTTTTATTGTTATGATTATTATGATTATTATGATTATTATTATTATACA
>NW_004797347.1:1702760-1704419 GCF_000002075.1 Aplysia californica
GTAGTAGTAGTAGTAGTAGTAGTAGTAGGAGAAGTAGTAGTAGTAGTAGTAGTAGTAGTAGTTGTAGTAGTAGCAGCAGTAGTAGTATCATTATAATTATCTTTGTTTTTTAAAATTATATTTTAGTAGTAGTAGTAGTAGTACTACCACGCCCATCACTCTTCATGGAGAACGTCTTTCAGAAATTAGTTAACTCAAGTACCTTGGCAACATTGTTTCGAAACCTGCAGACTGCCATGACGACGTCCATCAGAGACTGAAAATACATAGATCGCTTTTGTAAAATTAAAAACCACATGGAAGTCAAAGATTGTTTTTTTGAAGACGAAGTTAAAAACATGATATATTAGCACTGTTTTGGCCGTACTGTTGTATGGATCAGAGTTATGGAAAACAAAATTAATAAAGAAATGCATCGAAAATAACAAATCTTTCAAACAAAATGTGTATGATGAATGTTAATAATAAACTAAAATGAATGTACAACAAAAAATTGAGTGTTGAAGAGGGCTGAAATTGAAGATATCAACACGACTGTAAAAAGGAGAAGATGGGGATATGTAGAATATGTTCTAAGAATGCCGAAGACAAGATTGTCGTATCAGACAAGGTATTGGAGACCAGCTGGAAAACAAGAAGGTTGACTAACTGGAAGTTACAGATGTAGAGTTAGGGATGAGGCAATCCTACAGGGGAAAAAAAGAGGTAAACTAATTGGAAGTTACAGAGGTAGAGTTAAAGATGAGGCAATCTCGGAAGGACTGGATGTGCCGAGAATGGAGAAGGTGGCCAGAGACAAGCAAGCGTGGCGTCGATGTATGCGTATATGTGCTGGTTTGGTTGCCTATTTCTTAATTATGCCGGGGGTTTTGTGGGGGGTTTGTCTCATGGTTTCAGGAATATGATCCTGTCTTTTTGTGTCGAAAGAGTTCGAAAAATCAAGGGGTACTAAAATCAATTTCACAGTCTAGTTGTAGGGTATAAGAGGAGAGTAAGTAAATAGTAAGTATTATTATCCTTATTATTACTATTATTATTACCCAGGCCTAGTGGCGACGGTATCTTAGTGGTTAGACTCATCATCATCATCATCCGGTGCCTTGCCGACTGGCATGGGCGATCATGGACCTACACTTCACTCTGTCTTGCGTTGCAGCAATGGTGTAGGTTAGGCTACCGGACACGTAATCGTGAGGTTGCGGGGTCGGGGCTTCGAGCCTCAGTCCGGTCTGACATTTGTATCCCTCGGAATGGCACTTAACACGAATTTCCGGCTTGGATCAGTATTTTCGGAGATGGACGTTAAACTTGGAGGTTCCACCTCTTAAATAACCTAACAGTGTTCATAGGGGCGTTAAACCCATACCATTTCCCCATGTTCACCCAGTTCTCTCTCTGTGTGTCCAGGGTATGTTGGAAATCAATCTGACAAACTTCAAGATCGGCGGCCTGGACATTACAGGCTTCCAACTGGTGGACCCTCTCAACCAGACGGCCAAGCTGTTTATTTCCACCTGGTCGAACCTTGACCCCAAGTTCTGGCCAGGGGCGGGGACCGAGCATCTAAATGTGAGTGTTTTTACTTGTTTGTTTATGTGTGTGTACGTGTATGTGTGTGTAAGGGGGGATGTGCGTGTGTATGTGTGTGTGTGTGCGTGG
>NW_004797347.1:1704549-1712298 GCF_000002075.1 Aplysia californica
GGTGGGTGTGTGTGTATACTTGTGTGTGTGTGTAAGGAGTGGGGGGCTGGAAGGACGTGTGTGTATGTGTGGAGAGCGACTTTTTTGTAGTGTGTCAGTAGATGTTTGAGTGTGTATTTGTGGGTGTGTAGATGTATATTGGGAGGAAAGGGGGGAGGGGGGGAGTGTGTCCGGGGATGCATGGATGTTTGTGCGTTTGTTTGTTTGTTTGCCTATTTCTTATCATTTTCGTTGTTCTCTTGTTTCCTGGAATATGAAGGTGTCTTTTTGACGATATGGGTAAAAAAGGTAAGGGGGTGCTTTATGAAATCAATTTCATTGTCACAGTCTTGTAAAATTATATCCCAAAACCAACGAATGTCAAATCTCACCACAATGCCACACACAAATAATATCATTATCTCTCTCCACTCCCACCCCCTCCCCCTACCACTACCCCATCCCTCTCAGTACGAAGCAGCATTAGCCGCCGATTCTGTCCGCCTATTCACGAGAGCTTTCGGTTCTCTGCTGCACAAGAACCCTGGTTTCTTGAGGCGGAGCCGGCTGGCAGGGATCGGGAAGTCCCTCAAATGTACCGATGACTCAGAGGTGCGCACGGGCTACGGCGAGGAGATTCTGCAGGAGATGAAGAGGGTCAGTTGAGTTGTTTGTTGGTTTGTTTGTTTGTTTGGTTGGTTGGTAGTTGGTTTTTGTTTGTTGTTTTTGTTAGTTTTGTTGTTGTTATAGTTGTTGTTGTTGTTGTTGTTGTTGTCGTTGTCGTCGCTGTTGCTGTTGAAGTTGTCGTTGTCGTTGTTGTTGTAGTTGTTGCTGTTGTTTACCCTTTCACATGAACGCCTGTATCGTGCACCAAATTGTTATGGAGGGTGCGGTCATAAGGGTGCAATGTCTAGTTTGATAGTGTTAACAATAATGACGATGTTGATAACGAAATGTTGATAACGAAACGATCGGAGAGATAGAGAGGAAGAGAGAGAGAGGGGAGAGACAAAGAGAGAGAAAGAATGAGTGAGAGAGGGAGAGAGAGAGGAGAGAGAGAGGGGGGGAGAGAGAAAGAGAGAGAGAGTCAGAGAAAGAAAGAGAGTGAGCAAGAGAGAGACACACACAACGAGAGAGAGAGAGAGAGAGAGAGAGAGAGTCAGAGAGAGAGAGAGAGACAGACAGACAGACAGAAACTGAGTGACAGAAAGAGAGACCACAAAAGTTGACGTCACAGCTGTTTCCTCCTGTGATGTCTGTGCTGATTAATTAAGTCACGTCATTATCGATATTGTATTCCCAGTTCTGTTGTCTTCCAACCAGAACACCACTGACATAATGTCTGCACCGCGGGCTTGGTGTTCACGCCTCTTGCTGCTATTTTCTGTCTCCACAGGTCAGATTTGACGGCATAACTGGACATGTGGAGTTTGATGAGTACGGACAGAGGAAAGATTTCACTCTAGACATTTACAATGTGGCGATGGCTCGTCGGGCGGCGAAGGTAAATAAGGAAATGTCCATGGTACCCGCGTCAGAAGAATACAGATGAAGGCACTCTCCAAAGACTTCATCTCTACACGAAATACATGTCCATGACCGTGCATTTCATACGCTCATTGGATAAACGCTAACATAAGCAAAATGTAATATTATCACAACACGATCGATAAATTGATAAAGATTAGCACTTTAAGAACATAAGGGTATTATGAATAAGAACTTGGTACAAAGATGGCGTTTCATTACGGGTGTGTTTGGGTATCACCTTTGGAAAATTGAATTGTCTTATAAAGCAGAGTTAAAGGGGAGGTAAGAAGGTTATCTCTTGTTCGTAAATCCCGGAGATAATCAATCATATGAAACAATAATTTACATTTTTATAGATCCCAGTGGTGCAATTTCGTGTATATTGGCAAACATACATCCATACACGAATACATAATTATAAATACATACATACGTAAATACATACACATATCGTACACATACATAAATGCACAATTACACTCAGGCATAAAAATGTCACAACCATGCTATTGCTTGTCGCTACTGTGCAGCGCCCTGGGGTTGTTTTTTTTAAGCTTGGGTTGTCGTGTCTTGCTCAAGGACACACCCCAGTGACCACCCATCTGATCCCCCTGACACTTGCTTGACTTGACTCTTGAGTCTAAATTAACTACTCACTTAGCTACTTGACCCCCGCCCCTCCAACCAAGGAGAGGATGATTACAATAATGAAAAGGTTAAACAATCTCTCGAAGTAAACAGACTACATGTACTATACTCACACTGTTGCGCTCTCCAAAATCCCTTAACCCATCAGCATTACTGCCAGTATTTCAATTCTCATTTGGTGTAGCCATGAGTTATGTGCGACCTTCTTTTTTTTTACTATAGGTTTTCTGGAATCTTTTCTTAACTTCCTGATATGACGAACTAACCAAGAAAAGACGGTGTATGTCTTGGAAAGTTTGGGGGGGGGGGGTGCCCAGAAAAGAAAAGAACCTGTTATCTTTATGTTTTTAGTAAGCGTTTTGTGGCACTTGAAACACAATTAAGTCATAATCATAAGTACCAAAGATAATTAGAGGTGTTACAAGAGAGTACCGTAACAAACATAAAAAGAAGGAGGAGAGGTAGAGACGACAGTCGTTTGATAGGAAAGAAGAAGCAAACCACACCAGGACACCTGTCAACACACATAGAAAGATTCTAAGAATAAATGAGAACTTCTCCCTACACGTGAGGTGTACGCCTGTGTGTTAGGTTTGGTGCACAACACGCTACCTTATTATACTCAAAAATAATAATACGTGTCACGACGCGGTAGGTGCTCTTCATTTTCGGGGTATATAAAGTTATTGATAGCACCTTTTTTGTCTTGCTTTTGATAAAAAAAATATCCATTTATCTTGGATACAAGTCAAGATATTGGTGATTGAAGGAGGTGGAGGTCGCCTGGTTTCAGAGTTGAAATTATTGAGAAAATGGCCGCCAAAGTTGAGTTATTTCCTTAGCTTAAAAGTCCTTGGAAACTGAATATCTACACTTATTTATGCCTTTAATCAACGTTTTTCAGTACAATCAACACAGAAATGTGTTATTTAAAGGGCATGAAAGGTGTTGAGTCAAAATACAAAAATTCTATAAAAATTCTTCAAACCTGCGGAATAGAGCCAGTTTCTTGACTTTCATTATTTTGACGAGATCAAAGAAATCTGTTTCTGTCCGTTGGCAATTTTTATTGAATTTTTGTTTTTTGACTTTACGCTCCATTTAAAAATACACTTCTGTGAGGATTTTACTGAAATATGGTGATTTAAGGCACACATTAGTAAACGTGAAGTTTGTAATGACTCTCAAGCTTTGGAACTCACCAAACTTTGGCAGCCATTTCCTCGCTAATTTTACCTCTGAAACCAGACGACCCCCACCTCGTTCAATTGGAAATATCTCAACTTCTATTCATGATAGATGAGCATTCTTTTCAACGAAAGCAAGACAGATGAAAAAGCTTTAAAGCTATATCAGTAACCCCACCTGTCCCTAAAATAACGAGCGTTTGATTCCACCTCGTCGTGACACAAGAATATGTGAGGCAGCGTGGTGGAATCAGGCTCTCGTCAAAATAATCAAAGTGAAGAAATTTGCATTTTTCCGCAGGTTTGTGAATTTTTATCATTTTTTTTTTTTTTGGCTAAACACCTTTCATGCCCAGAACTGATTTCTGGGTGGATTTTCTTTAAAACGTTTATTAAAGGTACAAAAATTGCACATTTTCAGCTAGCACGGACTCTTAAGCTAAGGAAATAACTAATCTTTTGCGGCCATTTTCTCACTAATTTTACCTCTGAAAACAGGTGACCCCCACCTCCTTCATTCGCAAATATCTCGACTTGTATTCACGATAAATGGATACTTTTTTCATCCAAATAAACACAAGTAACCACGCTTGAAGCTGATAGCAATAATTCTTCATGCCCAAAAATTGACGAGAGCCTGATTCCACCACGCTGCCTCACATATTATGTGAGGCGCGCTGACAAAACACGTTACGTCTCCGATTTCAGCCTGATGGAAATGTATACGTCAAATTTATAAGTTGGGTCTTTACATACAATCTATTAGTATGAAATGATAAAAGACATGATTAGCTTGAAGAGAATGGCATTGGTTTAGAATCTATAAATATAACCTTTGGGTCGACTTTCAGCTGATATCTCCATTAATGGATTGCAAGAAGTAACTCATTTTGTCAGCACACCTCAGAAATTGTCTGTTGCCTTTCCCATCTCTCCCTTCTCCGACGTGGCCCCATCAAGAATTAACTTACGTCAAAATATTTTCCCACTCGTGAGACATTTTTTGGATTATTTGTTTTTGCTTTGTTTTGTTTGGTTTTTAATTTTGGCTCAGTAACTTTTATATCCGTTTTAAAACGTATAATTTATGTGATGATATTTCTAGGAAACGAGTATAAATGGCACAACAAAATGTGTACGTTTGCAGATTCAAAGGACACTCAAGCTTTGAAAGTCACCAAATTTTGGCGGCCATTTTCTTGCTAATTTTACATCAGACACCAGGAGACCTCCACCGTACCTAATTCAAAAGCAAATATCTCGCGTTCCAAGATGTATGAGTATTTTTTTTTTCTTTTCATCTTTCCGTCTAAAGCACACACAAAAAAGAAACATTTAAAATAAGACACCAACAACTTCATACGGCCACAAATTGACAAGCGGCTGATTCCACCGTGTCGTTACAAACAACCATTATCACCTTCCCTGCAGCAGGTAGCGCGATCCCTCAATTTTGAAACCAAACTCATGAACAGCATAACAAGGAAGTGGGTGGATGGTGGGTGCTCTGGTGCGGTTTGCTTTCTCCATCCTTCCTATCAAACATTAACCATTCTCATCTATCCTCCTTCTTTTATATTTATTCAACTCATCAGTAACACATCTACTTCTCGGTATTATAATAGTGTGATTTATGTGTGTTACGAGTGTCGTAAAGTAGTTACTAAAAATAAAATAAACTAAAGTGAAGGCCGCCTCTAATTATTTTGACTTTGGGGGTAGTATACAGAATGACGACTTGGTTGAAAGACTGTTATTCTCTTTATTGAAACGTAGGATTCTACAGATCGCACGAATGTCTGTGGACGACTAAATCCAGAGACCACAAAAATGTAGCAAGAGCTTGTATCACTTTGCAAACAATTTAATCAGGATGCAACTAAAAACAATCGTGATTTAGCACCCAAAAAAAAAAACCCAACTTAACAACAAGAGTGTGTCTGAACATATTTCCGTACCCCAGTCCTTTGTCCAAATGACTCTTATATTACTCGGAAATCGAAACAAATTGTAGATCTAACATAATCTGGTCTGATTGTATTCGACACTGGAGGCGATTACACCAAGTTAACCTGTGACAAAGAAATATAGTAAAATACTCATCGTTGTTCCCCGGTCGCTGTTTCCCGATAAAATGACGTCAGCAGTCACTGTTCCCCGGCGCAGCCTTATCGTATCTCAGTCTTTCTTCGGGAATGTATTATCCCTCTCATCTCGGTTGGCCCTGACAGACAAAGTCGGAAGCCTGCCTCCTAAAATATCTTGTTCGTTAGGTTTAGAAAGGTTTTACAGCGCTCGTAACTGCATAAGCTAAAGTATCTGAATTGTGTTTACGGGGCGTCAAAACAAACTACATAAATGTCAGGCAGCGTGGTGGAACCAGGCTCTCGTCAAAATAATCTGACCATCAATGATTTATTTATAGAGACATCAGCCATCCATGTTCAAATAATCAAAATGAAGAAACTTGCATTTTTCCGCAGGTTTGTGAATTTTTATCAAATTTTTGTTTTTTGGCTCAACACCTTTCCTGGCCATTAAAGAACTCATTTCTGTGTGGATTTTTCTGAAAAACGTAGATTAAAGGCACAAAAAATGTAAATTTTCAGTTACCACGGACATTTAAGCTAAGAAAATAACTAATCTTTGGCAGCCATTTTCTCACTAATTTTACCTCTGAAAACAGGTGACCCTCACCTCCTTCTTTCGCAAATATTTCGACTTGTATTCACGATAAATGGATATTTTTTTCATCCAAATAAAGTCAATTGAACAAGCTTTAAGATAATGCCAATAACTCTACATGCCAAAAAATTGACGAGAGCCTGATTCCCCCATGCTGCCTCACAAATAAACAAGTTAAACGCCGGACCGGCGAAGTGGATGTTTGGTGGGTGCTGAAGTGGTCAGCACCTTCTATTTCGCTCGAGAGTTTCCCTTATCCTAATCTGTTTTGGAAATTGGGAAATTCGTGTAAAGTGCCTTCCCCAAGGACACAATATGAGACCAAGATGAGCATCGAGCGAACCAACAATCTCACGATTACGAGTCCGGTTCCCTGTCTCATTAGAATAATGTAGAAAATAGTGCGAAAATGGTCGCGTGTATGGCTTGGACAAACGCGAGACTTGTGTTTTGTCCTTCCATAGGACGTCCATTGTGGGCACCCACCAGTACAGCCACGTTTTTCTTTGAGAGCAAAAAGCAGCGGTCATGACATTGCCCAGTCCAGTAGAACGTGATTTAATGTCTATGCATATATAATACAATGGGTCGCTTTTAAGGACAAGCAGGCTAACCTATATTTCGGGGGGTTCCAGAAATCTTGACCTACCCCAAACGTGGCTATTGCCCTACCTATAGGAGAAGTTTGGTTTCATTGGTGCATATATATGTTTGGTTGTAGAAAAAACTCTCCTAGTCTTGTTAAGAAACTGAACAAGGGGCAAAAACTTTACCTTCGATTTTCTCAAAACAGCATTTTTCGGGATATGTCCTTTGTGCTTAAAAGCGACCAATTCTCTTATGTCCACTTACATCATATTTTACCACCCCGCTCCTCCTTTTCCATCACATACCCTGGGTTCTGGAGAGGAAATAGTGCCGATCATGACAGTGCCTAGTCTAGTATAACATATTTCCAGTCTATGCATAATACACTTTTCTGACTTCCACTTCCATCATGTATTTGACATCCCACCCCCGTAGTCGGGATGTGGAGTCACCGAGAAAATCATGACAGTGCCCGCAAGTACCCGACCTCAGTGCTTTCTTGTCATATCTCCATTTTTTAAACAGCGAAAATGTGACTTCTTCTTAAGCTTACTCTTTAGAAAGAACTGTTTTCACTGTTATTAAAAATGGAGATACGACAAGAAAGCACTGCGGTCGCGAGTACGCATATTATTGTGTAATTAACGTCTCTGACTTCCACTAATGTCATGTCTTTGACCACCACGCCCCCCCCTTTCGCCCCACCTCTCCCCCAGGTCGGGTTTTGGAGTCAGCGAGAGGGGCGTGTCCACATGCAGCCGCCCAGACTGGTCCCCAACCCCGAGGAGACGAACGAGAACAGGACCCGCATTGTGGTCACCATCATTGTGAGTGGTTTATTACTGTGACACGTACACTCAACTACTGTGACACTCAACTACTGTGACACATACACTCAACTACTGTGCCACTCAACTACTGTGACACATACACTCAACTACTGTAACACTCAACTACTGTGACATATACATTCAACTATTGTGACACTCAACTACTGTGACACATACACTCAACTATTGTGACACTCAACTACTGTGACACATACACTCAACTATTGTGACACGTACACTCAACTACTGTGACACTCAACTACTGTGACACGTACACTGTGACAGGTACACTCAACTACTGT
>NW_004797347.1:1712662-1714221 GCF_000002075.1 Aplysia californica
TGTGACACATACACTCAACTACTGTGACACGTATACTCAACTAGTGACACGTACACTCAACTACTGTGACACATACACTCTACTACTGTGACACTCAACTACTGTGACACGTACACTCAACTAGTGACATGTACACTCAACTACTGTGACACATACACTCAACTATTGTGACACATACACTCTACTATTGTGACACGTACACTCAACTACTGTGCCACGTACACTCAACTAGTGACACGTACACTCAACTACTGTGACACATACACTCAACTATTGTGACACATACACTCTACTATTGTGACACGTACACTCAACTACTGTGCCACGTACACTCAACTAGTGACACGTACACTCAACTACTGTGACATGTACACTCAACTATTGTGACACGTATACTCATCTATTGTGACACGTATACTCAACTATTGTGACACATACACTCAACTACTGTGACACGTACACTCACTCACGATTGGTTGTTATAGAGTTTTTCTGTTAACTAAAATGAGAGTTCTATATGATATATGGAAAGAAGCATTGGGGAATATTGTAACAGCAGGCAAGTTTGATGGAAAGAGAGGCAGAGGCAGACACAGGTTAAAGATACTGGACAAATTGACAACATGGCTAGGAGCAGCAAAAACGACAGACACCATTGCTGTAACGCAAGGCAGAGTGAAGTGGAGGTCCATGCTCGCCCACGTCAGTCGGCAAGGCACCGGATGATGCTGGTTTTATAGGATGTGCAGATTTTGGGATACCTGAGCTGAATAAACATAAAGGTCTTGAACATCTAGGTCTCACTGACGAAAGTGAAGGCAAACAAAGCTGGGGTAGGCCCAGAGCAACCTACTTAGAGAACCTGAACAGATGGGTAACGTGGCTTTAAAAAAAAATTAACAGCATCCGAGCAGAAGAATGAATAGAGAACCATGATCACCGATGTCTGCCGCAGATCTGGCACATGATGATGATGATGATGATGATGATGATGATGATGATGATGATGGTGATGGTGATGATGATGATGATGATGATGATGATGATGATGATGATGATAATGTGGTGTTGGCCAATACCCTTAAACACTGAATAAACTTACATACTTACTGTAAATTAATTAACGGTTCATACTTTATCATGAATTGATTTTAATAGTGTTTTATTGTAAAAGAGACATAAACAGCTAATACTGATTACATTGATTTTTAAAACTCCTAATTAGCGAACAGTAAGTAAATCAACAGCTATACTATTATAGGTTTGGTTTTTATAAGTACTTTTAGAAAATAAATTAACAGCATATGACTATTATAAGTAGATTTTTTAAAAGATTTTTAAAAACAGAAAATAAATGAACAGCTGAAACAGTTTGATTTGCAGTGATTTCGATAGTATTGTACGGCAAATGAATCAATGGCTAATAATATTGTAATCGATTGATTTCTAAAGTCTTTACGGTCAGTAATGTATCAACGGTTATCACTGAATAGATGACCCCACCCTCCAAAACTGTTATCACTAAATGGATGCCCCACCAATCAAAGATGCCACGCCCC
>NW_004797347.1:1715096-1717326 GCF_000002075.1 Aplysia californica
CCCCCCAACTTAAATCCGCACCCTCCATGAAGTTTCTACCTATATCCCAACAGGTGGGATTCGACTACGCTATTCGATTCGTCAAAGACGGCAGTTACGGGTCTGTCTTGTCCAACGGATCTTGGGACGGTATCGTCGGAGAACTCATAGCCCACGTGAGTGACACGTCTCCGCCCTGGTACAGAGAGTGTGTATATCGGTTTTGATCTATTCGGGAAAAACAAGAAAACCAATACAAAAAGCAACTCCCCCCCCCCCAAAAAAAAAGGAAAAGAAAAAAATCCTGGGATGAGTTGGGGAAAGGTGAGGGGTGAGGGGGTTCAGGATGCTGCAGCTCTTGGAACTGATATTTTGAAACCTCAGAGTGACAAAATTATATCTGCTCAATACCTAGTTTTCAGAAACTAGACGTCAAAATTGTGGAGTTTCACAATTTGTCAAGCTTTTTAAAAGATCAGTTCTTTAAATATCTTGATAACAACGAGTATTCTTACTACTTGGATAGAGCAGATAAAGCATTAATTGCTTTCTTAACTCATTGTATTTGTAACTAAAAGCAGCAGAGATTGTCAGATAGAATTTTGTAACTCTGAGGTAGCGATTTGAAACGTCCTCCCACCACAGTTCTTCCTGTTTGCAACATCACACAAGGAGGTATCACCACTTATGGGTCTCCGGGTTTAAAGTGCCTGGCTGGCTCCTAACTAGGTACGCGAACATTTTGCTGAAACTCCGTAATTAAGGGAGTTATTTTATTATTTTATTTGTTGGTGTTGTTTTCTTAGTCGTTTTGTCGCAGGTTGTTTTTTTCTTTTCTATGAGGTATGTTGCATCTAAAGCAAGAAAAAAAAGGAGAAAAAATTAGAAAAAATTAGAAAAGAAGAATGACTGTATCACTGCTTGAAATTTCGTCAATAGATCCTCTTCTCCGCTTAACGTGGTCACTTTTCATGGAATAGCCCTTGTGTAATTATAATGTTTATTTCTGTATTCGTCTATGTGTGGCGTCGGTAGCCTAGTGGTTAGGCTCCCTGACTCATGATTGTGAGATTACGGGTTCGGGGGTTCGAGCCTCAGCTCTGCCCGACATTATGTCCTTGAGAAAGGCACTTTACACGTATTTCCCACTTGGCTCGGTTCTTTTGGAGATGGACATTATAAACTCGGGGCTACCGCCTCTGAAATAATCTAAACGTGTTGATAGGGGTGTTAAACGTATACCAGCGGGTTGGCGGGTGCTCTGGTGTAGTTTGCTCCTACTTTCCTATCAAACATCTATCATCTTTATCTCCCCTCCTTCTTTTTTGTGTTTGTTACTCTCTTGTAATATCTCTAATCTTCGGCACGTATATGACCTTATTGTGTTGCAAGTGTCGTAAAACTCTTACTAAAACAAAACACGTCTACCGTGTCACCCTATTCACCATTTCCCTCTGTATGCGAACAGGAAGCCCACATGGCTCGGTTCTTTCGGATGTGGACGTTAAAATCAGGAGTACCGCCTCTTATACAATCTAAAAATGTTGTTAGGGGTGTTAAATCTATACTATTTCATCATTATTTTTCCCCATTTTCCCCATTTCCCTCTGTATGCGAACAGGAAGCCCACATGGCTCCGTCCTTTCCGAGATGGACGTTACACTCAGGGGTACCGCCCCTTACATAATCTAAAAGTGTTGTTGGGGCGTTAAATCTATACTATTTTCACCATTTTCACCATTTTCACCGTTTTTACCATTTCCCTCTGAATGTGTCCAGGAAGCCCACATGGCCATCGCCCCGTTCACCATCACGGCAGACAGGAGCCGCGTCATCGACTTCACCAAGCCCTTCATGAGTCTAGGGATCTCCATCATGATCAAGCGGCCCCAGCCGGCCGGCAAACATTTCTTCTCTTTCATGGAGCCGCTCTCCTACGAGATCTGGATGTGTATCGTGTTCGCCTACATAGGCGTCTCCGTCGTGCTCTTTCTCGTCAGCAGGTTCAGGTTCGAGTCCTTTTTTAACCAAACAGTGTTGATAGGGTCGTACTACCAATACGAATTCCCCATTTTTTCAAGTCCTTTTTTTTTATCTAAGAATATGAGAAAATGAAAGGAATAAGTTAGAAGGATCAGGTTATCAGTAGATCACAGGTTTATGAGAGCTTCTTGAAAACCAATAAAAAAATTTTAATAATTACTGGGATGGCCAGGCCTTGCTGAGAGCGATACAACATCCTGATACCCCC
>NW_004797347.1:1717546-1719121 GCF_000002075.1 Aplysia californica
TAATAATAATAATAATAATATAGGCTGATTGAGGTCGTTCGTATTGGTTTGGAGTACCAAAATTAGACAAGAAATAACTGTCCCGTAGAGGAAGGGGAATAACCGAGAAAAGGCTAGGTGATCACAGTGTTCGTCAAGAGTTGCAAACATTGAGTTGTGTTACTTTCATCAAACAACCGTTGAAACTTAATTGCTGAATAAAGAACATTCTCGCTTGTTTCTGTTGACTCTTTGAGATCATGAAATTGATTCATTGATAAACATTACCATTCGTTTGCTCATCCGTTCGGTGCATTACATTTCGTTCAATTAGCATTATTTTTTAAACACATTCATTTATTCAATCCTTCTTCCATTTTGTCCCATATTCATCGATCTTTTATTCAACCATCATTAGGTACATCATAATGTTTTTGATTATTCATTCGATATTTCTTCATTCTCTCACTTATTATATATATATATATATTTTTTTTTTTAATGACGTGTTCTCCTCTTTTTTCAGATATTCAGCAATGTATCCATTTATCTATACATTCATTCATCCAATCATTCATTTCTTCTTTTAATCAAGTTGTTTGTATATTTATCCATTCAGCCTTTCATTCTAACATTCCTCCACTCGCCCCCCCCCCCATCTCCCCCGGCCTCTTCCAGTCCCAACGAGTGGCACCTATCGGAGACGGAACATTCTATCGCAAACGACTTCTCCATCTCCAACTCTCTGTGGTTCTCTCTGGGCGCCTTCATGCAGCAGGGATGTGACATCTCGCCCAGGTCTGTTACATCACACAACATCCCCCCCCTTCCTCTCTTTTCTATAATTAAAATTTTTTCGACAATTTTGATAAAATTACAGTGGCTGGTTAGAGGATGCTCTGCTTTTGGTTTGATTCTTCTTTCCCATCATGCATCTGTCATCAAAACCTCTGCTCATTCTTTCCTTTCAAATATCTATCGTCAAAATCTTTGCTCCTTATTTCCTGTCAAATACAAGTATCTGTCGTCAAAATCTCGGCTTCTTCTTTTATTTAATGTGTATGTTAGTGTCTACAGTAATACCTCTACTTTTTGGCACTAATAGTATGACCTATGTTTTGTGTTGAAAGTGCCCTGTCTGAGATGTTACAATTGAAGTCTACGTAGAGAGGAAAGATTGGCGGTCCTCACAGTACCCAGGGTGGGATAATGATTATATAAATTAAGTCAATTGGCCACTGTAACAGTATCTGGTCTTGTATGTTATTATAATATAATGTTGCCCTGACAGTACCCTGTCAAGCATGCTAAAATTAAAGTCTGTTTTTGTAGGGGTGTAGAGAGCAAAGAGTTACAGAAATTTCAGTGTCCTGTCAAGGATCTCATAATTCAGATCTATTTAGAAAGCAAAAAGTTACGGCCATGACAGCCTCTGGTCAAGAATAATAATATAATAATTATAGTTTATAGGCGGTCATAACAGTGCTCTGTCACACATAATAATAATATGGTAGTGTCAATTGCCACCGAGTATATTGGAGCTCTTTTGCGTTTGTGGGTAGATCTAGCTTATTGTGCTCGAGTGCTCGGTGTTGT
>NW_004797347.1:1721426-1723737 GCF_000002075.1 Aplysia californica
TGGGGTGGGGTGGGTGGGAGGCAGTTGAACCAGCGTCTGTGGTAGAGCAGTTAGGCACTTTGCTGTTGCGCATAGTTGACCTGAGTTTGATTCCTGAGTGGGGATTAAAATCGAGTATCTCAGTGTTTGTGCTGGAATGCAGTATCTGTCACAGCCCGGTATGAATCTGACTGACAGAGTCGCAAGCCTGCCTCCTGAATGGTACAAGTTATGTTGATGGAGGCGTAACACACCTAGGAAAAAAAACAAATTTAAAAAACTAAAATCTGACCATCTCCGGCGCCCATATGACCTTATACAGTTGCGAGCGCCGTAAAACCTCTACTAAAACAAAAGCGTTGATCATCTCCACTCTAGCCAACGGGTGACACAGTAACAGCTATATCCACTTTTTTCTGCTTTGGAAAACTGGGTTTTTACTCTTTATATTCAAAATATTTGTTGTTATTTTTGTCCCCTTTTTCTTCCAACCTTTTCATTATGGTATTATCCTTTGTTTGGTGTTGGGAGAATTAAGTTTCTATTATAACTTTGGTTCCACAAGGACTTTGCAGGGTTTTAAAAAAATTATCCGGAGCTGCTATTTAAGATGGAAGATCAAGACTAAATCTTCGGTGTTTTCAACGAGGCACTTACGCAGCCCCAACGACTAATTACGAGTTAACTAATCTATTTTCAACACCAATAATCTGTCATTAAAAAAATATTGTCGTAAATATACTTTGTAGAGAACGCGGGTGGTATTATTTTAGAGACTGGCGTATCGTTTATATAAAGGATAAGAGCAACAGTTCTATTTTTCCACCATCAAATTCCATGTCGACATCTTTATAATCAAGTTTTTATTTCCAATGACGCAAGTTTTAGATTGTGAACAATTCATAGTTAGCTACCTTTTCTCAAAAACATCTGAATAAAGCAAAAAAAGGTCTCAACTGATTGAATTGGAAGATTGCTTCTGTTGTGTGTATTTTTGGGTTGTTTTTTTTAATCGACATTTGTTTGGGCTTTTATATATTTTTTTGTCTTGACTGCGAGCTCGTCCCATCCCTGGTTGTCTCTGACAGGCTGGAAGCATCCCGATCCTTAGTGATGTAAATTATAACCTTGAGGGGTGGGGGTGGGGGTGGGGGTGAGTGGCTCAAAATGTTAATATTACTTTTCCCCCAGAATATCCTATCTCTTTCTTCTTTCACAAATCCCAGAATTATCTGTTTCTTTTTCCACAAATCGCCAGAATATCTCATTTTTCTTCCTCAAATCCCAGAATATCTGATCTCTTTCTTCTTCCACAAATCCCAGAATATTTATTTCTTCTTCCACAATCTCAGAATATGTCTTTCTTTTCCAACAAATCCCTTGTTTTTTCTTTCGCAATTCTCTGAATGTCTGATCTTTTTTTTCTTCCACAACTCCCAAAATAATTTTTTTTCCACAAATCACAGAATATAAAATAGTTTCTTCCTCGGCAATTCCCAGAATATGTCTTTCTTCTTCCACAAAACTCAGAGTATTTAATCTCTTTCTTCTTCCACAAATCTCAGAATATCTTTTCTTTTTCCACAAATTCCAGAATTTCTTTTTCTTTTTCCCCAAATCCCAGAATATGACAATGTATTTCATCTTCCAAAAATCCCAGAACATTTATTTCTTTATCCACAAATCCCAAAATTCTTTTTTTTCCTCAGAAATCCCAGAATATTAAATTGTTTCTTCTTCCACAAATCCCAGAATTTCTTTTTCTTTTTTCACAAATCCCAGACTATTTATTTCTTCTTCCACAAATCCCAGACTATTTATTTCTTCTTCCACAAATCCCAGAATATTTATTTCTTCTTCCACAAATCCCAGAATTCCGAGTTCCAGACGTACAAGCGGATGTGGGCGTATATGACGTCAGCACAGCCCAATGTGTTCGTTCAAAAACACGAGGACGGTATCGCCCGGGTCCGGGATTCGGGCGGCAAGTACGCCTACTTGACAGAGTCCACAACCATCGAATACGTCAGTAGTCGCAAGCCGTGCGATACTTTGAAGGTCGGAAACAATTTGAACTCGGATGGATTCGGAATCGGAACACCTCTCGGTTCGGATCTAAAGTAAGCAACCACAAGCACATTTTTTAGAAGTCTCCTATAGGGAGTTCTTATTCTATGTTAACGTTTTGGGATATGCCACGTATGGTGTGTTAACACCATTATTATGTGATCATTTTCTATTGTGTTTTGACATCATAATATATTATGAGATAATTTCCTATTGTGTGTGTGTGTGTGTGTGTGTGTGTGTGTGTGTGTGTGTGTGTGTGTGT
>NW_004797347.1:1724653-1726454 GCF_000002075.1 Aplysia californica
CTGTCTTGGCTGATGCAGAGTTTGTCTAGAAGTCCAAGATAGACTCGGATACCACACGGGTAAGGTTCTCAATTCCTAGGTATGTTTTTTTCTGTCTCTGTCTCTCTGTCTCTCACTCTGTCTCTTTCTTTCTTTCTCTCTCTCTCTCTCTCTCTCTCTCTCTCTCTCTCTCTCTCTTTCTCTATCTCTCTCCCTCTCCCTCTCTCCGTATAGCACATTCATGTTGCAAATGTTGTAAAACTGTTTCTTAGAATTAACCCCTAGGCAGTCAAATATATAATATATTTAGCGTTGCAAGTACCCTAAACTCTCTCTTAGAATTAACACTTAATATGCTATCATGTATAATAGGATCTGTTTGTGTTGCAAGTGAAGTAAAACTCTTTCTTTGAAGTCTCGTAAAACAATATGATCTATTTGTGTTACAAGTGCCGTAAAACTCTCCTAAAACGGTCAGCCGTGTACTCTCACTGTCACTGACCTTGACCCACCTTTGTGTCTCGAGCCAGATGTCTTTCGGGTCGGCGCTGAGGTCAAAGGCCAGGCTTTCCTTCAGAGGTCACGTGGACAAGGAGCACCGGGTCAACGGCACCAGACGACGTTCGCATAACTCGGTCACGGTAAGACACAACCTTGAACTATGTCCTCTCTTTGAGCTAAAATCCCTGACTTGTAATCGACCGTGGGACGCTACCTTGAACTATGACCTTACCTTGAACTGAAATCCCTTACCTGTAATGATTCGTAGGACGCTACCTTGAACTATGACCTCTCCTTGAACTAAAATCCCTGACCTGTAATCAACTGTAGGAAGCTACCTTAAACTACATGTATAACCTTACTTTTAACATAATCTGACCTGTAAAGAACTGTAACAGACGACATTGAACTATGACCTGACACAGAACCTAAAAAATGACTTAAGAGGCGACCTTGAGCTATGAATGATCATTAATAATAATAACAATAATATTAATAATACTCATCATCATCATCATCCGTATCATTATCCTCCTCCTCCTCCTCCTCCTCCTCATCATCATCATCATCATCATCATCATCATCATCATACCCATATCCTCCATTCCGTTCCTTCCCCTCCCCATTTCTCCCCTTTCCTTCCTGCCACATCTCCCCCCCTCCCTTCTTCCCCACATCCACTCCCCATTTCGTCTCTTGCCCTGACCCCCCTCTCACTTCTTATTCCTTTCATCCTTCTCACTCACCCTAACCCTTGTCTCCCTCTCAACCCACCCCTCTCCCACCACCTCTCTCCCTCCCCCTCCACCCCTCTAACTTTCTTATCTCTTCTCAACCCACCCATCTTGCACCACCGCTTTCCCTACCCCCCCCCCCTCTAACCTTCTTCTACCCCCTCTCAACCCACCCCACTCCCACCTCCCCTCTCGCACCACCCCTTTCCTTAACCCTCCTCTCCTCCCCACTCCAACTACTTCTCTCCCCTCTCGAACCACCCATCGCCCACCACTACTCTCCCACCACTCATTTCCGTAACCCCCCCCCCTCCAACCTTCTTCCCTCCTCTCGACCCACCCCTCTCCCACCACCCCTTTCTCTAACCCTCCTCTCCCCCACCTCCTCTCTAACCCTCCCCTCTCTCAACCAACTCTCTCCCCTTTACGTAACCTTACTCTCTCCTCCCCCTCTAATATTCTACCACCCTCCCTCTCAACCATCTCCCTCCCCTTCACTACCCTCTCCCTACACCTTCCCTCTCCCCCTCCACCCCTTTCCCTAACCATCCTCTCCCCCTGGCCTCTAACCTTCTTCCCGCCTCTCA
>NW_004797347.1:1726554-1737513 GCF_000002075.1 Aplysia californica
ACACCTACAAAGGCCCGTCCAGTGTGGTAGGCGGGAGCCACGGCTTTGATGACGTCAACACACACACAGAAGTCTGACACAGCGCCCTGCCTCGCAACAACCGACACCACTAGCATCGAATCTCTCTCATCCGGATATACTCGCCCTACGGGAACCGCTGGAGTCGACTCGGCTCGCGGGAACCGGTTATCATCCGGTTTTAACCGAATCGAATCCACCCACAGCTCATGGAAGTCACACGTTACTCAATTCTCCATTTCAGTTGTCAGTGTTTTTCTCATTGTTTGTTTTAATTTTTTTCCCTTTATTCTAAAAAAAAAAAATTATTCAAGGGGGGTACAAAATAATGGTGGTGGAATGGATGGTGGGAGCGGTGTTGAGATATTAATTTATTTATACAAATGAAATGAATGCAGTTGTACAGTTATTAGTATTGTATCAATAAACATTTCCTCAGCAAGCTGTTAAAATGTGCTAAACCCAAAAGTGTGATTTTAAAAAAAAATCCAGTTTTTTAAACTGTGGTATCGCTTGCATGTCGAAATTCAATTCCAAAATTTAAAAAAAAAAAAAAAGAAGGAAAACCAAAACACAACTTCAAGTGTAAGGTGTGGAGCAGACATTGGCGACCTTGGTACCCAATTCCTTCCCATTGTCTGTCTTCCTGATCAGCTCAGTTCTTCTCATTGTATTATCTGTTGCAAAGTTGTTCAGGCCGTAATGTATGTGTATGTTTTCCTCTGTCTTCCTTACCTCCCTTCTTTTCTCTTTATCTTTCAACAAAGCAGCAGATTCTCTAATTAATCATAATGTCTTTTTATGCGAACAAAGGTTGTCTCAAAAGTCTCTTTCTGATGGTTGAGGGTATGAATCTTTCACTACCTGTCATTTGGAACACTTGCCTTTTGTTTATATAGTAGGTACACATGTTAAAAGTATAACACTTATTTTTTTCTCTCTCTCCAGTAAAATACTGCTTTCTGGGCGTAGTATATTTTAACAGCTTATCGAGGATTTGTAGCCCGCATCTGTGCAAAAGCATGTCGAACATGGTCACCCTCCCCCCTCCCTTTCCCCCTCCCCAGCCCCACCTAAATGCCAAACTTTGGTGGTAATCAAAGCTGCAAATGTTAAAACAACGCTCATTGTGCGGTAACAGTTCTTGTTGACTTGGAAGTTATTTATAAATGTGAGCATTGTACAGAGAATGGGGGTACACTTCTTGAGTCAACGTCTGGCTGATGATGCACGACACAAAGACGGGGCGAAAAAGGATCCAATCCAAAGAGGTTATATAAAGATACTAGAGCTCGATGCCGTTACGTCTTACTTTCACCGGCAAAACAGGCGTGCCCTCATTTGCATTAATAAACTGAGCACCTACGCTGCTCCCAACGAGCTTTAATATATTATATTAAACACCACCCATCATTTCAGTGCAAGCTTGTAGATTTCCTCTGAGGACCGCCGAGACGCCTCCACGTGAGTCTCAAAAAGTACTCACTCGTCTGTTGAACTGCGCATGTCTTACTCTTGAGGTTAAGCGATCCAGAGTGGACATTCGCACCCCCTTTCGTTTACGTGGGGGACATCACTGCCACAAACCCTAGTACTAAATATAACCTCTTTGATCTAATTTGATAATATTATATTTAAACGCTGGTTTCACTAATGATTCGTTGTCTGTAACATATTTGGGGGTCACAAGAGGTCAAGGTGTGATTATGCATATTATGTACACCATTTATATGAATGTAAAATAAGGCGAACACAGTCAACACATAATAATATTATCTAATGTGTATGTTTTCTTTGTATGGAGAGATAGGGTTAACATCTTGTACATTAACCCCTTGATTTCTCTTCAGAAGACGTAATATTATATTTAGTTTGGTGTTAGTTCATATTGTTTGTAAGTGTGCTCGTGAGTGTGTGGTAAGCTTGTTCGTGGGTGTGTTGTGAGTGTTTCAGTGTGCATGTTTGATTTCTCAGTGGTTGTGAGTGTTAATCTTTTCATTGTAAAGACAATGCGTAAAGTACAGAGAAAGAGAGAGAGAGAGAGAGAGAGAGAGAGGTAAAGAGAGAGAGAGAGAGAGAGAGAGAGAGAGAGAGAGAGAGAGAGAGAGAGAGAGAGAGTATGTGTGTGTGGGTGGGGGGCAGAGAGAAAGAGAGATAGCGAGCAAGAGAGAGAAATAGATAAAGATTGAGAGAGGCTGGAGATAGGTAAGTAGCAAGAAAGAAAGAGAAAAAGAGGGCTAGAATAATATATATTGTAAGAAAAAGAGAGAAAGAATGTTTGCGTGTTTGTGTGTGTGTGTGTGTGTGTGTGTGTGTGTGTGTGTGTGTGTGTGTGTGAGAGAGAGAGAGAGAGAGAGAGAGAGAGAGAGAGAGGGAGAGAGAGGGAGAGAGAGAGAGAGCTCTGCCTCGGAGTAAGTAATACACTAACAAAACAGTTGTTTTCTGTGGAAGAATGGACCGACATCGGATAAGCAATGCAAACAAAACAGACAGAAACAACGAGGGAGTCAAAACTATAATAATGAAAGTAACGAGTTCTGAAAAATAAGGGGTTTAAATCGCATGAAATACAAGGTCGTTTCGAGAATAAATTAAAAGAAAACTACAACTACAACAACAACAACAACGACTACAATAACAACAACGACAAAGGCAACAAAAACAAAACAAAACAAAGTTGTGGGACCGAATCACGTTAAATTATAGGTGAGGCAGCGTGGTGAAATCAGGCTCTCGTCAAAATAATCAAAGTGAAGAAACTTGCTTTTTCTGTGGGTTTGTTAAATTTTCTCAAATTTTTGTTTTTTGGCTCAACACTTTTCATGCCCATTAAAGAACTCATTTCTGTGTGGATTTTTCAGAAAAACGTTGATTAAAGGTACAAAAAATGTAAATTTCCAGTTACCACGGACTCCTAAGCCTAGGAAATAACTTATCTTTGGTGGCCATTTTCTCACTAATTTTACCTCTGAAAACAGGTGACCCCACTTCCTTCATTCGCAAATATCTCGACTTGTATTCAAGATAAATAGATATTTTTTTCTTCCAAATAAACACAACTGAACAAGCTTTACGATGATATCAATAACTCTACATGCCCAAAAATTGACCAGAGCCTGATTCCACCACGCTGCCTCACACAGACTTAAGGTATTTTGTAAAGGTACACAACTCTGCTTTATTAAATGCCGTCAGCTGTTATCTTATCAAACTCTGCGACTTTGTTTTGTAATCTCCCTTGACACGTGTCGTCATTCAGACTTCTATTTTAACTCTTAAATGACGCAGCGGACACATGAGCCCGATCAACCAGCAACAAACCGAAAGCGTTATATAAATAGAAGCACATTTCGAACTTAAACGCATAATCAGCACGTGAAATTGCATATCCCAGAGTTTTCATATTGTTGCCTACCTATTTATATTAATTCAGAAAAAAAGAAAAGAGAAATGAAAATTATGAATGGATTGATAAAGTTGTGCTTCTTTTTTAAAGCCCAAACAGAAATGCGTTCTCAAAGAGTAAAAAGGGGGGGGGGGGGCTGGTTTATAAACCTATCTCAGTAACTATGACCTTTCAGATAAGCTTTATAACATCGAGGTATAACAGGAAAGCATCTCTAAAATGTAACTTTATTGTTTTTTTTGTTTGAGTCTACGATTGCCATGGTAACGACCGCCATATTGAAAATAAACAGCTTTCATAACAAATAAAAATGATTTTTTTATTTAAAAACCAAATTTGTTATAATTTGATTCATTGATAGATATACATAATACAAAAGTTTATACAGTTGGGATCTTGGATATCTTGAATCGGAAAAAAAGGTAGAGATGGATAACTGACCTAGCCGTTCATGCCTCTGAATTCGAATACATATTAATCCATGTATCTCACTTATGAAGAAATCGATTTTGCTTTCCACCTGTATAAAGTGAGGTTGTGGTATGAATAACAAGCTCTGAAAATTTCATTGGAATCAGAAAGAAAAAAGAGGAGACCTGAAAAAACTTCAAAAATTGAAATTTTGAGAAAAAAGGACATTCTGTTACATAAAAGGCAAAATGAAAGTTCTAGGACAGAAAATGTGAAAGAGGGTGATTGTAACACAAAGAGTAAGCACTTTTTAGATTTACATGTGATTGGAGTATTATAATATGTAAAAAGTCCAGATACCATAAATTGATCAAAAATCGTCAATTTAAAACCAGCCCCAAACACACTGCGACATAGACCCTTTATTCTTCTGACCCCTTCAACACTGTGGATGCCAATTACTATCTCGCTTGATCAATACCAAAGATCGTACATAACACGATTGTTCACTCCTCTCTTTTAGCCAATTAAAAAAAGTGTCCTCAAAATTCGGTGGCGCCCTTTTAGAAAAAGTGTGGACTTTGCGATCAGAGTTACCCTACTTGCGTGAAAAACAATAAAAGTGAAAGTAACAAACAGTGCTGTTCCTGTTTTTCTTCTGGAGAAACGAAAGAGAGCTTCAAAACAGAGACTGCAGTGACATCTGAACCAATGCGCGGGCTTCCGCGGACACTTTTTGGCTGAGTGAACTATCTTGTTATGGACAATCGTTGTCAATAATCAGTGTACAAACACTTATTTACGATTACTGTAATACTATGCGAATATTTCGACAATGTGAATGGTTTACTAAGCGAGAGACAGAGAGAGTGTTTTATCTCATAAGTCGTGTGCTAGTTGAACTTTACAGTATTAAAACTGACATGTAATACAATCTATTCTTCAAGACCTGATGCACTGATGTAACTTATTCATATAAAACTTGTGTACTTCATTTCGTTTAGATTTTTGTATACCTTGACGTTTGTATTATGTCATTTGACAGATGTGGAGAACAAAATAATAATAACCTTTCGTTGTTTCATCAGTTCTTTCTTTATTTATCTATGGAACTTTTATAAAACGAAATTTCTGACGAACTAATAATAATAATAATAATAATAATAATAGTAATAATAATAATAATAATAATAATAATAATAATAATAATAATAATAATAATAATAATAACAAAAACAATAGCAATAACAGATCTCACAATGACCAATTTGTTTTTCTGCAGAGAAGAACATTTCAAAGTTAGAAACAAACAAATTAAGGAATTGGATGATTTGTGGTGTCTGCTATAGCCAGTGAGTAAAGTTTGGGCCGAGATAAAAAGTTTGGTACTTTGCTTTCTTGGAACGACAAAGCTCATTCTGAGAGTTTTGGTCTTTTTGAGTTACTAAGACCGTCAGGTCTAAAACCAACGTTCTATCTGCTGCTCTGTCAAAATTGTAAGATTTTTGGGATCCATTATACAGATATTCAAAGAATTGCATTTGAAAAAGTTTGACATGATGTGAATCTCAATTGGCGTCAGAGTGCTAATAATATAATGCATCTAAGGATGCTCTTCACTGTCTTGATAACTCCCGCCCAAAGCCCGGCTCCCAGGGGTTTTAGTAAAGAGTAAAGGGAAGTAATCGATAGAAATGTTTAAGCATCCTCAAGGTGAAAACATACTCTCCCTTTTTAAATGTTTTTTTTTTTCTTTTTTAAGTGGAAGGTCCTCTGACATCTTTGGCTTTTGGCTGTGAAATCTCCTGACATCTTTGGCTTTTGGCTGTGAAATCTTCTGACATCTTTGGCTTTTGGCTGTGAAATCTCCTGACATCTTTGGCTTTTGGCTGTGAAATCTCGAGACGTGATCTTGAGCTACATACTTGAGGGTTTTCTTCATACATTTTCTTGTGTTATGAACTGTCTGTTTCATCTTATTTTTCCAATGTAGGTGTTTTTTACGTCCCCATCGACACAGTTTAGACCATTTAGGAGGCGGGATTCTGACATTGTTTGTCATCGTTAGCCCGAGCTGAGAGAGACACATTATCCCTGTACAAAAGTTGAGATACTCGATAAAAATCTTCCCCACTCGGGAATCGAACTCGGGTCTCCTGCGTGTTACAGACACAGGTTCTGTTTTCTTTTAGTAAAGTTTTACGACGCTCGCAACCGCATAAGTTGCCGGTTTTAATTCATCGAAACATACATCATTGATTACGTTTTCATTGTTTGTATTTGTCATATGTGTATTCGCTCACCTAGCGTTCTCGTTCTTACTCTATTACGTGTATTATATATTTAAAAAATTATTATTATGTACTTATGAATCATCTGTCTGTTGCTGACACATTAAAAAAAATTCTACGGCTAACTGACCATAGAAATATAATGCAGGATTTATAATAATATTCTCTCACTGAGATAAATAAGAGAACATTATCCTAATTATGCCACGCTTGTCACTCTTTTTTATTCCCCATCATTAACTATGTTTTCGGATTCTCCTCATAGGAGAGACAATTTATGCTACAATAATGTAATTTATGCTTTTTAATTTTAAATTTTTGTTGATAATGCAATGTAGTTTAGAAACAGTCATTTACTGCCATATTTTCCTGTTTTATATATCTCTTCAACAACCTGTCTGACCGCAAACAAATTTTGAATTATGTGTTTGTTTGTCCCGTGTGTACCGCTAGTCAATACAAACTCTGGTGTTCTTTTCCAAGTATTTACACGAAACAAACATTGTTTCATTGTCGGCAAACCGCATTGTTCACATGACATTTGCATTTTAAGCAAACTACTGCGTTTGTTTTATATCTTTGAACATTCTGGGGTCTAAAAATGAAGAGCTTTCGTGTTTCTGGAATGTAGCAGGTACTCGTAAATGGGAGAGGGTTGGCAATAGCCATGACATTTCTTTGAAAATTATGGACTCGACTGTGGTCATTGATTTTCTTTAAACTGTCTGAAAAAATATACACAAAAAACAACAACAATAGTGCTCATTTGTTTCCTTAAAATTGGCTGAAAAATATAGACACAACAGTGGGCATTAGAAAGACAATTAGAAAAGAAGAGAAATAATTCAAGAACATTAATAACAATGTCTCTGGTGAATGTTAGTTTGCTATCTTGGCCTTGATAACTCCAGGTGGTTGTTTGGTTCATCCGTGTAAGCTGAGCTTTTGCTGACTTACTTGAGAGTTTGCTTGATTTGATAACTCGAGTATAGTTTGTCTCTGCTCTTTGTAACATTCCTCATCATTGCCTGATGGAACACATCTGGCCACACAGTTTGGAGGCAACAGACGACAGGGCTCACATTGTTTCGTTTCATTTTGGTAAGTGTCTTACGGCGTTCGCAACTGCGTAAGATCATGCGTGCCACACAGATTAAGCATTTTTCAGTATCATTGGAAATAATTTTGAATTTTGCCCTGGTGGTGCCCGGAGCGTACTCTTAACATATTGATTTTAGGATCACCAAGGAATCTTTAACGTATGCAAATTGTACACTAGACGGAGTCCACTCTCCTGTCTCTAAAGGCAAAAACGCAAAGGCCACACACAAGACACGGAGCACGACGGTTTTTCTAGACACACGAAGGAGTTTACAATTAAGTTAAAAAAGGAACGTTACAATCATTTAAAAACAAAACGGCCTGATAAGACATATTTTTTTTATTATATGATATAACACGACTGTATGATGGGTTTTGCTTCAATGCAAACAATTGTTAATCATAATATCTTTACTATGATCATTTAATAGAATATAGTTTGCATTTAGTGGACAGTTACAACATGGGATTTAAATTATGTTTCAGCTTACAGCAGCTCAACAGAACGGGGACAATGCCAAATACCAGACCCAAAATTGAAAATTAAACTATAATTTCAATTGATCATTTGCACTATGGCATCCAGCTTCAAGTTATAGTCTTTTTCTGCTATGTTCTGTCATTTTGGATTTGATATGTACAATGCCCGATTTTTTGGGGCTATTTTTTCTCTCCTGGGAGAAGGGCCCGTTGGCTTCTCACCTGGCCTGTGTCCACTGTTTTGTGCTCATCAGTCATTCTCACCCTGTGCAACAATATGAAATAGCGTCAAATAAATTCAAGTAATGAAATATTGTTTAACAGATCTGTGTTCGTGTTTCTTTGTACCGATGCCAGTGTTTTTCCATGTCATCATAGACAGGGAACCTTCCAGAAATACCGTCACTCGTAGAGATATTGAGAGCTCTCTACCCCACCATCTCCCCTCAACCCATCTCTCCCCGTCTCTGTCTCTGTCTCTGTCTCTGTCTCTGTCTCTGTATCTGTCTCTCTCTCTCTCTCTCTCTCTCTCTCTCTCTCTCTCTCTCTCTCTCTCTCCCCCTCTCTCTCTCTCATCCCCCTCTTCTCCCCGTTCCCTTTCTTCTTCCTTTAGCTCTCTCTCCACCTCTCACTGACTCTCTCTCTCTCTCTCCCACTTCCTCTCTATCTCTGTGTGGCTGTCTGGCTCTTTCTTTCTACCTGTTTTCCTCTGTTTCATACCCTCTCGCCCTCTCTGTGTCTTTATCCTTTTCTCTGTGTGTCTCTGTTTCTGTCTCTTTCTATCGCTGTCTTCCCCCCTCTCTCTACATCCATCTGTCTATTTCTCTTTCTAGTGACATACCCATTCCTTGTAATAAAATGTTAATGTTATGCCCCCCCCCCAAAAAAAAAACCCCCATTAAAAAGATAACAACAACAAAAATAACAACAACAACAACAAAAAACCCGATAAAATTTAGATAATTGATTTTATGCAAGACCAATCAGGATAGAAGCTGGTACAAAGCCTTGCAAAAAGGCTAACATGACATGGGGATTCGAACCACTGCCATCTACACCACAGCCTAGCACGATGTCAACGGAACTGAGGGAACAGCCAAGCTTAATGTATGTCCTTGAGCGTTATAATAGAACTGAAAAAAAAATACCACAACGTATTGCACAATGCAGTATGTTATTCGCAAAATGTTGTCGATCCCTCATAGGTTAGTTAATCTATTTTCAGATTACAAAAAAAAAAAAACAATAATTAAAAAATCACGAACATTGCGTCATCGTTCCATGAGGTGCACTACACAATTTTCCCAAAGCACGCTCAGACACTCACGTGAGTGCAGTATCCATACGCCTCAACGCTCGTGCATCAAATTAATGAGCTGTGACTTCGTTGGATTTGGAGTTTATTTTTAGTCTAATCAACGAACCTTCTGTAAATTAATCAGATTTTTAGAACTTAAAAAAACTACAAAAAACAAAAGCAATCTAACAAATAACAGAAATTAAAACTAAAAAAACAATAACAACAGAAACCTAGAGATATAAAATAAAAACAAAGAATAGATGGCACACGCACACACGCACACACGCACAATCCATTTCAAAGCAGCTCGTTATGGGGCAATGTCCAAGATTAACGCTACGGCCAGGCAGTAGTTGTGACGTTTTCTGCGTCCCTGTCGATATAGCTGAAATCTTTTAGAACGCTGACTGCTTCGAACAGAGCGGCCAGGGCCAATTTGAGCTGACAATGATACAACATCCTCGCTGGTCACTGATCCCATAATCTACGAGAACCGTAGGTAGGGGCTTTGTATAACAGCAAAGCTCGTACATAACAAGATAGTTCAATCCTTTCTTTGAGCCAATACAAACAGTTTTCTCAAAATCCGGTGGCGCCTCTCTGAAAAAGTACGGACTTTGCTATCAGAGTTACCCTATTTGGGTGAAAAACTGGATATGAACACATTCATGTGAACTCGAGATTCCTGATGGCAAAGTTCGTTACTGCTACATCACAGACATTGGCAAGTTACTTTCTAGGACGATCCGACATTCACAAACGTGAAAAGGAGACGTCGTTTGAGAAAATCAAAGAACAGGAGAACGTCTAAATCAAAACTACGACTTTGGCACTCGCAAAGAGGGAATTGGGCACTCGATTTTTCTTATTCATAATCTAGGATACAAATACCGAAGCAGAATTAAACTTAATGTGCAGTCGACTGTGTGGAACTCGCCTGTTTTGATCTTTGGTCAAGTTGATCTTTTTCTCTGACCCGAACACCTCTTCCTCTTTACAAGTCCCAACGCCTAAGTTGAGCTTCGGATGAGTTGGGGGGGGGGGTGTCACTCCACAGACAACATCAACTCTTCCGTAGCCAAATATCTTTTAAAGTTGCAAGATGCACTTTTCTGTATCTATTGGGAAACAACATTTAGCTGGAAACCTCCATAAAACCACCAGTATGTCTCGGTAGAATTAGGTTTATTTTGTTCTTTTTAATGTTTTTGCTGTTGATAAAGTTATGCTGCTGCTGTTGATGCAGACTCTGTTACTACAGCTACTTAACTGTGGTTAAGGTAACATATGTGTGTGCATGTATGTGTGTGTTTGTAAGTGTGTGTGTGTGTGTGTGTGTGTGTATGTGTGTGTGTGTGTATGTGTGTGTGTGTGTATGTGCATGCGGTAGCATAACATTATCTTCCCCAATTGTTTGAAGCCCCGAAGAGCGTGCTCATCGCCAGGGCCACCTGCTGTCTTCGGACGCCAGTGAGGCAGTCCCTGAATCTTCCCCAAAGAATAAAAATTGTTGTTCTTTTTTGTTGTTGTTGTTGTTGTTGTTTGTTGTTGTTGTTGTTGTTGTTGTTGTTGTTGTTGTTGTTGCTTTTGTTTGTCTAGTATTTTTAGTATTTCTAAGAATTGTTGTTATTGATATTGTCTTTATTGTTTACATTAACATAACATAATTTGTAAGTCCGAATTCATTCTTCTTCATTGCTGCCTTTTCCCACTTACATTTAGCAAGCTGACAATATAGCACAGAACATAAAGTTTTTCACAGTTTCTCCTGTAATCTTGTCGTCTCTACCCAAACATGTTCTATTTTTCACAAACAGTTCCTTTCTCCACCACTTCCCCAATTTCCCTAAATACCTTCCTACAACCCAACCAGAACAAGAACAACCACAAAACAGAAACCAACAAAAAAGCAACAAAAAAACCCCACATCTATAATCATCCTTCCCCCCTCC
>NW_004797347.1:1737975-1739691 GCF_000002075.1 Aplysia californica
GCGGGGGGGGAGGAACGGGGGTCAAGTCATAAACTAAATATCGTGAGAGTACCAATTTCGAAAGCTTTTTGACTCATAACTGTATTTCTAGAATTCTATTCAACTGTTGGTTGATTACTGTTGTTAGATTTCCCTTTCAACAAACATAACAAAACACCACCTGTCAAACAAATGTGAAGTTATGGGTCCACAAGCTTTAAAAATTAACACACTCACAATTTCCGTTCTGTGACTATGCCCGCTTTTCCCCTCCTTTGCTCTTAATTATAGAAAAAAGAGACGGATATATACGAAATAAGCAGTTCTACACTGGACTCAAACTCATTTCATTCTCATGTCAAGCGAAAGGCTAATAAACTTTTCACTCACAAACGTAGATAAACATCACACGCACAGGTACATTACAATACAAGTATGTTTGAAAGCCCGCCTCCTAAATTATCCTAACTCGGTCGATTGGGGTGAAAAATTACAAACGCTAAAAATAATAAGTTCCCCCAGCCCCCCACCCCCACTCAAAAAAGCCCCCAAACCAACCCAACAAAACAAACAAGCAAACAAAAAATAGCACCCACCAAACAAATGCGATCATTTATGTTTTCGTACGCTATTCTAAGGTTGAATGATCGGCATTGAACCAATGTAGAGATCATCATGGAGTAATTTTATCATTTATATCGTTCATGTGACTGTGGGTCCCTTAGTGAGTACAAGCATATTTTGTGTATGTTTACACATGTTTGTAGAAGAAAAGGCGTGAGAGAGAGTGTGTGCATGGGTGTGTGAGGGTATGTGTGTGTGTGTGTGTGCGTGTGTGTGTTGTTTTGTGTGAGTGTTTGAGTGTTGGTTCTCGAGCTTGTTTGTGTATGAATATGAGTGTGTGATGAAACAATAAAATGGTTAGTCTGATACTTCTGCTAAACATGCATTTTTCACTTTGTCTGCTACAATGTCAAAATGTTCCCTTTTATTTGTTTCTTTTTCTTTTTCTCTTTCTATCAGTGACGATAGATCCACGTTTGTTCAGCCCTCTAGGACACCCGCCCATGCAGCCAACAATCGTAGTTGAGCCGAGTAATCGGGTCAGCGCCTCAGCTCTCGAGAGATGGTGCATCCTGGGAAATCAAGAAACTTCTCGCCCGGAAGTGACGTAGACTGTTGATGCAAATTGCGAACATTCTTTCATGTTTCCGAGTTTCTTGTGTGAGAGCAGATAATATTGTGTTTTATAACGGTTGTTTGCACAGACGAGCATGAAAAACTATTCAGAAAGCCGGTGGTAAAATTAGTTGTATGCTTTTTTCTCTCTTTTTTTAAACTAGATTTTGTTTTATGTATTTCTTATTTTCTAGATATATTTTCTTTTTATTTGTTTGATTGTTTGTTTGGTTTCTTTGCTATTGTTTTTTTTAGTTTTTTGCCTATTTTGTTTATATGTGGTTGTTTTGTTTTTCGGGTTTTTTTTGGAGTGGGGGGAGGGAGAGGTATTTCTTTTGTGTTTCTTTCTTTTGTGGAAAGGAAAGGGGGGTGGGGTGGGAGAGGGTAAAAATGTTAGGTTCTTTTTGGTTAAAGCTGTTTTGATGAACATCTCCCAATCACATTCACTTTCATTGTTTCTGCATGTAATGTAGTGATGTTTCCTTTTCTATGTTGATAGCTTGTTTCGTTTTATGTTGTTTTTGTGAATATTTTGGAAGGCGGCAGGAAGACGGGGGC
>NW_004797347.1:1739982-1742219 GCF_000002075.1 Aplysia californica
CCCTCCCCACGTCCCCTTGGTTTGTTCCTAGCTGAAAATTAACAAAGGCAAACGTAATAGAGCCAAAATGATAAGTTGAAGAGGTCAAACTGTGCATCTCTCCTTCCTCAAATAAATCAAAAAGATAATTGAATGAATAAATAATTGAATAACTGAATAAATTAACACATACAAGAAAGAATAAAAATAATTTGCATAATTTTATATCAAAACATAGCAATAACATTAAAGAAGAGAATGGCATTCAGGGAGTGCAATGTACCCACAATGGCAATGAATGTTAATTTTGATGTTTTACGTTCCCATCGATACAATTTTGATGATTTAGGAGACAGGATTCTGGCCCAGCCTATCAGGGCCAACTCAGGCTGGGAAAGATACAACATCTCCTAAAAAAAGACTTAGACACTCGGTAAGAATTTTCTTCCTACTCAGGAATTGAACAGATCGGGTCTCCTGCTCACGACAGCGAACCATACAACTACATACAGATGAGGCTTGACATGGAGCGTTATGATATCGTCGGCCTTCTGATAAAACCGACTGACCAACAAAGATATTAACAGAAAACAAATTAGAATGAAATGCCCTATGGATAATAAACTATCCATTTCATAATACTATGCTCACTCAATAACAAGTATGAATTTTGTCTAGAAATGTCTTTAAAACATTAGAAATGAAACCGTATACCCCGGCACCCATCGGATTGTAGCGACTTAGTTACACGACTCCAGCGTGCAAAGTAATCCAGTTAAACTAATTAATGGGGTGTGTTAATGTGCACAGGTGTATATAATACGAGGTACCCACTACGGATGGGATCGGCCGATAGCGCCGATCCCCCAACACAATCGCCTAAAAAACAAACGTGTTTGTTTTCAGTTTCAGGCGTTCGAGTCGTGCGATCGGCCCGATCCAGCCGTAGTGGGCACTCCGTATAAGGCGCTCGAAAATAAACGATTATTCGTCTGTACGTAGGCTATTTCACAACCAGACATTCTGTCAAGTTTCTTCCAAACAATGAGGCGTCGATAAGCTAGTGTTTTGGCTACAGGATTCGTATTCTTGATGTTGCGGGTTCGGGGACTCGAGCTTTAGCTCGGCCCGACATTGTGTCCTTGGGAAAAGCACTTTACATAAATTTACCCTTTGGCTTGGTCCTTTCGGAGATAGACGTTTAATCGGAGATCCCGCCTCTTAAATGACCTAATAATGTTGATAGAGGCGTCAAACTCATACCCTTTCACCATTTTTCATTTCACAATACAATAACCCCAATGGTACGCTTGTAAGTGCGATACAGAGACACAAGGGGAACGAACAACTATGGAGTTTGAAACCTGTCAGCTGATGTGAATGCAGGAACCAGAGATTTATCTGTATGGTAGAAGAACAGCTTTTTTATATTATTTTCCTACCCGTCGGTGGCCTAGTGGTTAGGCTCTCAGACTTGCAACCGTAAGGTCGTGGGTTCGAATCCCATCAGCGACCTGACGTTGTGTCCTTGGGAAAGGCACTTTGCACACATTTTCCTCACTTCACCCAGGTGGAAATGGGTACCCGGCTATAGACAGTGAAATATCTTGTCAGTTTGATAGTGTTTGAGCGCGTGAAATCCACAGCTTGCACTGCATGCTTCAGCGGAAGCTGAGAATGTTTCTGAGTGTTCTCAGAGGGTCTGCTGGGGTAATAATAGCACGCTCTTGAGCATGGATATGCGCTATATAAATGCAATTATTATTATTATTATTACCCAAAGTTGATAGTTCAAATATCGAAAGAAGTTGTAGATTAAAACGCGAAGGATGCATTGCACGATGATGATGATGATGATGATGATGATGATGATGATGATGATGATGATGAATGATGATGATGATGATGATGATGATGATGGTGATGATGATGATGATGATGATGATGATGATGATGATGATGATGATGATGATCTCTGGTCTTCCTGATTTATTTTTATCGCACCTTTTGGCATTATGACGTGGATGCTCGCACTTTTGTTGCTATAGCTTGTAGTCATTAGATCTTACATTATTTTTGGTATCGTGTTCCTGACGAAGCCGTTCACCAGGCGAAACGTTGAATCTGTATTAGATTTGAACGATTTACAAGTCTCAACCCTTTTTTATTCCCTGCTACTTGCGATGATGATGCTGATGATGATGCTGATGATGATGATGATGATGATGATGATGATGATGATGATGATGATGATGATG
>NW_004797347.1:1742560-1743671 GCF_000002075.1 Aplysia californica
GACCGCAGTCTCGCTAGCTCTACCTGGTCCCAGCGACATGTGATAGATTTTTGTTCCCGCTTATAGGAGTACCCCGAATACACATCTTCCAGGTGCTGGGACTTAGCTCTACATGGTGGGTCTCTGATTTCCCTCTTGTTCATTGGAAAGACTCCTCTGTATGTTGTTGGTCGTCTATCTCCTTCAATCTCTCTGGCTTTATTAGCAACTTGGTTTGCTGCCTCATTTCCTTCTATTCCAACATAGCTTGGAATCCACTGGATTTTTTATTGTGGCTGTGGCTTCACTGAACTTGCAGCGCAAATCATTCATGTCCGAGCTGTTGCCTAGCAGCCCCTTGCAGAGGGACAGACTGTCAGTCAAGATCAGCACATTGGTTCTACAGTGGCAATTTTCAGCAATCAATTGTGTAGCAGGCATCATTGCCTGGCATTCCTCGTCATAAGATGCTGTAAGGAATGCACCTTTAGTTTTAATAATTTCTGTTCGTGGTGGTTCATCATTCATTATCACCACTGCTGCTGCTCCATCTTCGCGGTATCCTGCGACAGCCGATGCATCGATGAAAATTGTCACATCCGCATCAGCCTCTTTGATCACATCCTCTGCTGCTTCACGTGCCTGTACCAGATCCTCACTTTTTCCTTTTACTCCTCTCAGTTCTGTCCGATTTTCGATTTCACCACGGGTCTCCCATGGACAAGCTCTCACCAGATTGATCGGCCATCGATTCTCTGCTTCTGGGGGGAGGTAGTCTGCTAGATCGGTGCCCATCCGAAACCAACTTGTCCTGCTGTTTTTAGGCTTGACTGCTTGATCAAGGGCTTTCTGTCTAGGGTGGTTGTCTGGTAATATCTACAGACTTGAGGCATGTTCTTTTTGTGTAGGTGGTGAAGTGCTCAGTTCTGGTATCATAGCCCAGCGCTTCTGTTGGTGTTGTCTTCAGCTGACCTGATACAAGTCGGAGGTATTCTGTCCAGGGCCTTTGCACTAGTCTTACTCAGTCAAGGCTGCCACGTTGTGGCAGCATAATCCATGACGATTTTATGATGATGATGGATGATGATGATGATGATGATGATGATGATGATGATGATGATGATGATGATGA
>NW_004797347.1:1745394-1748289 GCF_000002075.1 Aplysia californica
CTCTCTCTCTCTCTCCCTCTCTCTCTCCCCGTCTTTCTCTTTCTCTCTCCGTCTCTCTCTCTCTCTCTCTCTCTTTCTCTCTCTGTCTCTTCTCTCTCTCTCTTTCTCTCTCCCCATTCAGAAGCGTTTAAAACTTAATGAGTTGAGATTGATTGTTGACCATTGTACTCACAGACAAAGAAGAAAATGAAGGCCGAGCCTAGATCCTGAACCGATAGAGCACTTGTTTTGTTGGTCACCCATGCGGTGATCTGGATGTTTGCTTTGAGAATGGATCTGGCGGCAGTATCTAAAAAGTTCATCGAGTGATCTGTACTCTCTATTCCCGTGTCGACATAGAAAAAGAAAAATCCACAAAACTGACGTCACAAATGATCGAGTATCTCGATCACTGCGGGGGTGTTAGAAAAGGAATAAATTCCAACCTCGAAACTTGTAGATCAATATAATTTGGATCGTTTGAAATTGTCTTATGAACAATGGTGTGATTTTAGGAAGTTATCGGTGACAATAAATCTGATTTTAATTGAAAGTGTATCTATCGTTTTTACATGTAGAGCAGCAAAATAGTGCGTAGTGCCGTCCAAAAGTTGTGGTGTAACTCTTCCTCAATTATTTCTTTATCAGGCGAATCAGTATCACTTATACTTTTCTAGAGCAGTTTGTTTTAATTTGTCTAAACGTAATCATATTATATATGCACAACAATTGAGACAAAATAAAAAAAACACTTTCAACATAAATTCATGTAAAGTACATTAAATCCAGGTCACTTTGGAAAATGGGATTGTACACAGCATCTCCCGCTTCTCACACACAATTTGTATACGCATATGGCCACGTCACAGCTCACTAATGACACTTTTTAGTGGCAAAACTTGTTACCAGGAATTAATTCAGAAGTGAACACGGTTTTTGATAAGATTCTCAAAACATGTGTTCAATAAACATAATGTCGCGATTAGAAAAAAAAAAAGACGGGCTTGCTTTTAAAAGCGACATTATCCTTGCTGTAAACTTTATATAATCTGTAGAAACCACCCATTTGGGGGTTGTTGTTTTTTGTATTCAGAATGGAATTGTATTGTCTAGAAAACATCTAATACGTCGTCGTGTTCATAAAAATACTGTTCTGTTCAGACAAATTGATTCAAGTCATTGTGCAAAAGGTTGACAGTTTATGTTCGATAGTTGAGGAAATATTTGAGAATAAGTTGCGCCACTAATTTTTGGCCGCACTACAGAGATTCTTTACTATAATAATGGAGAGCGTCTCTATTCTTCAGTCTATTTTTAGGGGATGGCATTTCTCTCTCACGTTCTCGTTATCTCATTCACGTGGGCTCGGTGTTCTGGTGGTCTGGTGGTCAGACTGTCAGGCTCTTAATTGAAAGGTCGTGGGTTCGAGTCTCGTCAGGATCCCGGCGCTATGTCCTTTGGAAAGGCACTTTACGCGAATTGTCTTCACTTCACCCAGTTGGGAACGGGTACGCTACTATAGATAGAGAAAGATCTTCTCAGTTTTTCTTTTCAGTGTTTCAGCGCATTGTATGTTTCTCGGAAACCGAGAATCTTCGTGGATGTTCTAAGGTCTACTGGAGTAGAAACTAGTTGTAAAGCACGTACAGCTTGCTCTCGCTCAGGAAAATGCGTAAAATATATATTATGAGGCATCGTGGTGGAATCAGGCTCTCGTCAATTTTTGGACATCTAGAGTTCTTCGTATCATCTTAAAGCTTATTCACTTGTCTTTATTTGAATGAAAAAAGTATCCATTTATCTTGAATACAAGTCGAGATATTTGCGAAAGAAGGAGATAGGGGTCACCTGTTTTCAGCGGTAAAATTAGTGAGAAAATGGCCGCCAAAGATAAGTTATTTTCTTAGCTTAAGAGTCTGTGGTAAATGAAAATTTACATTTTTGTGCCTTTAATCAACGCTTTTTAGAAAAATCCACACAGCAATGAGTTCTTTAATGGGCATGAAAGGCGTGGGGCCACAAAACTAAAACTTGATAAAAATTCACAAACCTGTGGAAAAATGCATGTTTCTTCACTTTGATTATTTTGACGAGAGCCTGATTCCACCACGCTGCCTCACAATTTTAATGTCAATGTTAATTATTAATACGTGTATACATTTTTCTCTACAATGCCATCCCCTCTGTTATTCTTTTCCGTTGATTTTCTAATCATCATAAATGACGGCAACAGAATGCCGTAGAACACTTGCCCCTCCCTCCCCATATAAAAAAAAAAACAACGAATGATATGAGATGGGTCGTGGTGAAATCAGGCTCTTGTAAAAGAAAATGCAATCAAATAAACGGACATATTTTTCGCCATTGGTCAATTATTGACGAATTTTGCTTTGTTTGTGTTTGCTTGTTTGTTTGTTGTTGTTGTTTTTTAAGCGGGATGGCTCACCGCTCTTCATGTCCATTTAACATAATATTATATTCATGTGTGGATTTTTTTGAAAACGTTGATGAAAGGCACAACAAAATGTACAACTGCAGTTATCATAGACACTCCAACTTTTAAAGACACCAAGCTTTGACTGCTATTCTCTCACTAATTTTACCTCTGACCCCAAGTGACCTCCACCTCTATCAGTTGCAAATAATAACATGTTACCTTTTATTGAAAACAAAAATACGGTTTTTCATCAAAAGCAAGCCTGGTGAACAATCTAAAAGATGATACCAACATTTCCGTAATTATGTCCTGACACAATAAATATGACCCAGGACAACCCCTCAAAGATATAGCATGGAGACTCCACATTATGAGGCGGATGTCCTACCTAGAGCACCAAGCTGACATGCACAGCCAACTCCTTTTTCTTCCCTACCACCCACTCCTCATCACCCAGACGACCACCCATAGCAACCCCT
>NW_004797347.1:1750599-1752686 GCF_000002075.1 Aplysia californica
GAAGGTGATGGGTGTTTGGGATTGGGGAGGCGATGATTTGTGGTAGAGTGGGGGCTTAAAGGAAGGGATAGGAAGAGGGGAGGAGGTGTCTGAAAGATGGGTGGGGTTGGGGGTAAGTGGGTGGGGTTGGGGTCGGTAGACCATTGAGGGGAGTGGATCAGGGGAGGGGGGGTGTCAAGGGTTGCAGTAGCCAGGGTTAGGAGTGGGAATGTGGGGGTCTGTAGGGTTATTAAAGAGTGGGGATGGTTTGGGCGTTGGATTGGCTGGGAAGTAAGGGGGGGGGGGAGGTGAGGGTGTTTGAAGAGTGGAGGTGGCTAAAATATAATATCCCCAACATGGGAATTCCTCATGCACTCTCAGACTTGGGAAAAGTGTGTTTAACTTAATGCTACGGTGTGTCTCCTGTCTCCCGGAGACGTGCGCTGAATGCCCGCCAAGAAAGTTATTAGAGTGCTCGGGAAAAATGGAATGTCCTGTTTCTATTTTTGTGTGGTTGAGTAAAGAGCTGGTTTATCTCCCCTGTGGTTTTGACCGAAAGGAACACGACTCTCGTCATACTTGGACCTTTTTTTTTCTCTTCGATGATGAAATCATAGGCAGATATATTTTTACATATTATTATTTTTATTTTTTAAAAGCGCTGCTTTTCTGAATATTTATGCTTTAGTTATTGTTTGCGTTGTTGTTTTTAAAAACTGTTTGGGGGTGCTGTTATGTGTGTTTTTGTTTTTGCTCATGATTTTGTTTATATCTTTGTTGAAACAATGTTTTGTCTCTTTGTGAGCTTGACGGACCCAGTGTCTTCTTTCCTTTTCGCTGTTTCCAAATTCTGTACGCTTCCTCATCTTATTTTTCAGGCGTCGGGTTTGAAGCAGACATTGACGGAGGGTAGTTTGTGGCTACTCTGTTGAGGTTTGCTCCTTCTTTCCTATCAAAGATCTATGGTCCTTAGCTCTCCTCTTTCTTTTCTGTGTATGTTACTCTCTAGTGACACCTCGAACCTTAGGCGCTTATACGACCTACGTGTGTTGCAAATACGGTAAAGCAATTACGTGAACTTAGATATTAGCGCTCATGGTTGTGTCCCCGGGAAAGGCACTTTGCAAGAATTGTCTTCTCTTCACACGGGTGGGCATGGCTACCCAATCATAGACAACGAAAGATATTGTCAGTACGTTAACGTTTTAGCGCCTGTAAAATTGTACGCTTCCTAAGGAGTTGAGATTACTATCAGGTCTGCTGGCGTAATAATATTATAGACTGTAAAGCACATATCTCGTTGTGCTGAGATGTAAATTGCACTGTGCCAATGTTACGTATAATTACTTTGTTCTTGAAATGATATCATAAAATGGAATGAATTTTCCAACATTCTGTAACAGTTTTAAAGCTAAGATATTCTTAGAGGATGAGAAAAATGGTTGTCTTCCACCACTGTGTATCCCCCCTCCATCTCTCCCCCCTCCCCAAACCCTCGTACCACTGTAAGTAGATGTATATGTGGTATGTATCATTATTAATTGTGTTTTAAAAAACTCAACACGTACTCTGGAATATTTCAACATGTGTAACCGTTTCAGAGCTAAGACGTTCTCAGAGGATGAGGAAAATGGCTGTCTTCCACAACTGTGTATCCCCCCTCCATCTCTCTCCCTCCCCAACCCCCGTACCGCTGTAAGTAGATGTGTGTCTCTGCTCTGTGAGTGATCTCAAGGGGAGGGTACTGTAAGAGACCTCAGCGTGCCGTACTCACGGACATTTCCAGGGGCATACGTCACGTCAGAGCGGAACACTAGTCCGGGCTGAGCACCACAGACCGGCGGCACAGACATCGCACGTGCCTTTTGTGACCCAGCCGGGGACACAGGCCATTTGCGTCTCGCTGTTTACGCGTGAGTTTTCAGTTGGAGCCGCGCACGTGAGGGCAAATAGACGGCGGTGAGCACACACCACGTGCGGCTCTGGTTATCCACCGCTGTCGAGGCCACTTCCGATGATTGCTGTTTCAGTTGCTACATCTTGCTAAGTTCACCGTTTTTCCCCCCTCCCCCGTCCCACTCCCCCTCTCCGGCTCGCCCCCACTCTTT
>NW_004797347.1:1753494-1763998 GCF_000002075.1 Aplysia californica
CTCTCCTTCTCCCCCCCCCTTCTCACTCTTTCTCTCTCTCTTTGTCTCTCTCTCTCTCTCTCTCTCTCTCTCTCTCTCTCTCTCTCTCTCTCTCAGTCTCCTCCCCAAGGCTCTCTTTCTCTCTCTCTCTCTCTCTCTCTGACATTTTGTTCCAGAACAATCAGGAAATTTGTGTTTTTTTATAGTTGTGTAGGCGTTATCGTGGCTGTGTGAGACACAAAGTCTGTTTCGTCTCTCTGCTTTCTTCACCCTCCTTACCTGTTACATAAACTTTGGCCCTTCATTCTACTCAATGTGGGCGGTTGACGGACGCTCTGATGTGACTTGCTCTTTCTTTCCTATTAAATGTATTCTTCTTTTCATTCTTCCTTTTCTATGTGTATGTAACTCTTGCGAAACGCTATGTATTTGACGTGTCATATTATAATGTGTTGTTGTAGGGGCCGGAAGTTTTTTAAAATCAATAAACATTTTGAAATCTGAAATCTCGAGTAACATCTAATCTTTTGCGCTTACATAAAATAAGCAAATTATGTATCGGTTCCGAAAACCAATCACACTAAAACGAACACTTTTACTCATATTGACGAGAAAATTAGCTTCCTGTGTTGTCACGTTTTTAAAAAATCATTTTTTAGTGTTATTTTTTTTGTCGAGGAATCCAACTTGCCCGTGTATATCTGGTTCGAGTAAGATTTTATTCTCAACCACAAGCTCATTATAAACATCAACCGTGTAATTAGTTTACATAAACCAATAACTGTGTTATATTTTAAAGCACGTTTATTGCTGACAGAAAGAACGAGATTGGCGAAGACTGCCGCTACCAGCCTTCTTCCTATTGACCAGAGCATGATTGATAGAGAAAACTGATCTGGATAAAAGTAAAAGATAGAGAAAGAATAAAGATTTATCTTTGCACTCTTTTTTTTCCTTTTGCATATTTTTCTTTCTGAAGTTTTTATAAATTCATGTTTGAAATAGGAAACTATATAAGACAGCAGTGGGGATTAAAAAGAAACAATTATCCGAGAGTCCTCAAAGAATGGCAACTGAAGTCTGTCAGAAAGTTTGTGATTGTTAATGTATGGTTTTCTTTTCTCAATGCTGCAACCAAAACCCATCGTGACATTTTCTAAACGGATAAACTAACAACTAGTTTATTTTGATCTTTCAAAACCCAACATGTTTGACCCATACATTGCGGAGATATGTCCACTTATGTCCGTACAGTATAAATGGTCGGTCTTTCAGGAGACATTTCAACAGATCTACAATATATTATATTTCCCCTTGTTTAAAAATTAACACATTTGCAAGCTCTACGTATATTATGAAACTTCTCATATAGATCGGAACAAGAAATGCCAGAGAAGCAGTTTTGCAGATGACAAGCGAGAGTATACGTCCATATAGCAGTGAAAGGTTTAAAAATGACACAAGACGAAAAAAACCCTGACAAAACCATACTCGCCAGAGTCAATAGTTTGGGAAATTTCAACGCAAACTGTGTAACTCAGAAAACGAAATCGAATGAGATCGACTGCGTTCACTTTAACTCAAAACGTATTTTTAAAAAAAATCTCAAAACTCAGCTCCGCCTTCAAAAGACCCTGTGTGTGAACAATAACGCTTGAAGCGTAAACAAAGGCAACAACGAAACTGCGACTACACTCATGAAATTATTCCTAGTTTCGAGCAAAAGGCGCAACAGCCTTCTTTGTCCGGACCCGTTTTCGAGTCGTCGAGATCAAATAGATGAAATCCGTCCCCCTAGTTGGTTTCACTTCATGATGCAATTTCGTGTGACTCTCTTACCCCATCCCCCCACTCTATCAGTCAACAACTGGGAGGCTAGGGCGTTGTTCTGGAACTGCCAAATCCTATTAACAAGCGCCGTATTTCATATTTCGCTCCCTGATCATAATACTTTGAGACCTCCGAGCCAAACTACATTCCCCGTAATTCAATAATAGCCGCTCCAGCGATCCCGAAATGCAATACAAATCTAATCCATCGGCAGAGAGGGAGCAACGACAGCGGCAAGACAAGGGTAATAAAAGCCAGTGGAGGGATTCATAGCGCGGGAAAAAGTCGCTGAAACTAGCGCTTTGTAATACAATTTGAGGAAATCTGTTATAAAGACGATTATGGTTATTGTGTTTCCCAGAAAGTCACGTGACCGTATTAGACACAGCAGTATGAATCCAGGACAGAATCTACGACTCTGTTCATCTGCCCAAGGCGTCAAACTTATCTACGTGAGCTCGCTGTCCAGCCAAGCCAAACCAGAGAGACAGATAATTTTGCTACAACCCTGCTCACCCATCCCCTCCCCTCGACCTTGAGCCTACACACATCCCACCTCTCACTCTCTATCAATCTATCTATCTATCTATCTATCTATCTATCTATCTATCTATCTATCTATCTATCTTCGCTCTCTCTCTTTCTTTCTCTCACTTTCCCTCTCTTTTTGCATCTCTCTATCTCTATTTCCCCCCCCCCCCCCACTCTCTCTTTCTCTCAGTCTCTCTCGGTCTCGTTCTGTCTGTCTCTCTCTCTCTCTTTATTTTTCTCTGTCTCTCTCTATTTCTTTTTCTCTTTTCCTCTCTCTTTATGTATAATTTTTTCTCTCTTTCCCTCAACAGCTGTGTTCCCCAGAAAGATCAATATGTTTATCTTTAGTTTAATATAACTTGAAAGGCTTTCACCTGCTGAAATTATTTGCTGTTAAGTTTTTTTTTCAAAACCCACTTTAAACCCTGCAGACTGCTTCTTTTGGATACGGCTATAAGACATATTTTTAAAAATCTGAACAATTAATAATTATGTGGTCAGGTGTTCTGTTATTGTTTCTTTCCTATCAAACATCTATGGTCCCTTTCTCTCCTTCTTTTATCTGTATGTTACTCTCTGAAAACATCTCTAATCTCTGGCGCTTATATAATGACCTAAATTGTGTTGCAAATGCCGTGAAGTTTCAATTAAAGCTAACCAAACATTTTTTGTTGCATATATTATGCTTGAATACATCTAACTTTAATTTAAAAAATACAATGCCACTTTAAACGGCCAAGACAAATTTCTACCAGAGAGATGAATAAAGATTGTCATTGTTTTATCCATTGTCATCGTCGTAATAATAATATGATACAAGGGGGACTGCTAGCAATGTTCAAGTGAGACTTTATGTTTTATCAAGATGGCTAATGCCTGCAAGCCAGCGGGCGAAATTTTTCAACATAGATGATACGTGATATCGACCAGTGAAGGATCTCACATGCAATCTATTAGCGTTTTACGGGACATGAATAAATACTTTAGCTCAAGGACAGGATTGCACTTCAATCCTCAACCCTGTACCCCCCCCCTTCCTACCCCCCTCACACACACACATAATTCTGCATGCGCCTGGGGTGTAGAATAGAGGGGTTTAGCCGTCACACACAGGAGACCAGAGTTCAGTTCCTGAACGGCGGTTAAGGAGTTTCTCAATCTTTTGTCCGGGTTGGCCTTGACAGGCAGGGTCGAAAGTGGGCCTCACAACCGATTTAAATTGTGATGATGGGGACTTTGAAAACACCTACATTAAAAAAACCCTCCTTCCCCACTTTCCCCTTTACTCAGATTTAATTAGCTCTTTAAGCCCTGAGTTTTGTCCACCATATTTTTCCGAGGTTTTTGTCTACAGTCACCTAAACCTAGTTAAGTGCACTATGTCTCATTTTAACCACAAAAGCTTGCCTCCAACTTCTAAACAGCTTAAACAAAAGCTTGGTCATAACTAAAAAACTTGGTTCGGTAATAGATTTAAAAAAAACAGGGCAAAACTAGCACTAAATAAAACGAAACAGTTGTCATTAGTAGTAGACGCTCATAGCATCCGATGGGGAACAGGGATATTGACAATGGATGCTCCCAGCGTCTGATGGGGTCCAAAGAGTCACAGTTTTATCTAAGAAAGCTACCATGCAGAAAAAAAGAGAAGAACAAGAATCAAATGTCTGTCATATTTTACAGTATGGGGGAAAATTCCACGTTTCAAGCAATACGTTAACAGAACCGAGAGGTTTAGCTCATGTTATCTCTCTGATGGTTCACAGCACGATCCCACAATTCCCGAGAGGGGGGGGGTGGAGTCATAAGCGACGGGGCGTGGCCTCTTGAGGTACTTGCAAGACCGCCCACTTGGGGCTGAGAGTAAAGAAACGTGGACTGGAAGGAAATTACGACTGGAAGACTTCAGTGCTGACGTAGACTATTTCTGTTTCTTCTAATGAACAGCTAGACAGACCTTCCAAGGCCAATATTTTAATTACGTTGGCTGGGCTAATGGAAACGTATTTTTACAGTCGAGTTGGGTGTCTGGCCAAATGTGTCATGACGTGGCAGAATCAGGCGCTTGTCAGTTTTTGGAATATTTTAATAATTAGCGAAATCTTGAAGCTTTTTTATTTGTTTCACTTTTAAAGAATAAATGTTAGGCAGCGTGGTGGAATCAGGCTGTCATCAATTTTTGGGCATGTAGAGTTATTGGTATCATCAGAATCTTAAAGCTTGTTCACTTGTCTTTATTTGGATTTTTAAAAATATCCATTTATCTTGAATACAAGTCGAGATATTTGCAAATGAAGGAGGCGGGGGTCACCTGTTTTCAGAGGTAAAATTAATTAGAAAATGGCCGCCAGAGATTTGTTATTTCCTTTGCTGAAGAGTCCGTGGTAAGTGAAAAAAACGTTTTTCAGAAAAATCCAGACTGAAATGAGTTTTTTAATGGGCATGAAGAGTGCTCAGCCAAAAATCAAAAATGTTATAAAAATACACAAACCTGCTGAAAAGTGCAAGTTTCTTCACTTTGATTATTTTGACGAGAGCCTGTTTCCCCCACGCTGCCTCACAAATACCCATCCTTCTTGAATAGAGGCTGTGGTTGAAGGAGGTGGGAAGTCACCTGGTATCAGGGGTACATTTAGTGAAGAAAATGGCCACAAAAGTTTGGAGGTTTCTTCACTTGAATGCACTTGGAAACTAAAATTTTCCTTTTATGTGCCGTTGATCAACGTTTTTGTTCCAGTAAAATCCATATATAGGGATGAATTTGCGAAGGGGTATAAAATGTGTTTGATCAGAATAACAAAGAAAGCAATAACTGATTTTTTTAAAAATGTGTTTTAAAAATTACGACGAGCGAACAAAAGTTCCAGTTTCTTTGAATGTAGTTTTTTTTTTTTTTTTTGACGAGCGCCTGATTTTACCTCGATGTCTCCTCTGTACTTCTTATTCTCAAGAGGACCTGGTGATATGGGTTTCTTATTCTAAGTCTGCGCTTTGTCATTTTTTATAGAACCAAGCAATACGTGCTCTGCCTTGTTTTGTTTAAGTGTGGAAACATTTTTGGCAAGATACTTTTTAAAAGGAAAAGGAAAAAAAAAAAAAAGAAATGGAGATATTCGGTACATGTTTTGAAAATGCCAGAGATAAGATTGCCCTTTTAGACATGGTATTCGAGACCAAATGGAATAAAAAGAGAAGAGGTAGACCAACTGGCAGTAAAAACAAGCGCAATCAAAGATGAGACATTCACTCAGGTCCTGGGCGAGCCAAGATCAGACGAGGTGGCCAGGGACAGACACGTGTGTGGTGTCGACTGCTCTCTACCATGTGTACCTGACGATACGTGGACGCAATACAATGTTTTAGCTTAAGAAAATATAAGATAAGATAAGATAATATAAGATAATGATTTTATTGCCCCAATGGGACATTTTATTTGGGTATACAGGACCTTAATAATACATGCAGGTTATATATAGAAAATACATTATATTCTCTTTAAAATCCATAAAGCAGACAATTAGGATGTACATATCACCCCAGATGCATCATTCGACCCCATGCAAGAATGTATCACGACACCTTTAGATTAACATAGAGATAAGTTTCCGAGACAGGCGTTTAGTTTTGTATGATAATACTAGCACATATGATTTCTAAGGATATCCTCAGCAAATTTTAATGTATCATCGTAAATGTGTTGCGCCCCAGTTGACTGAGATTAGATCATTTAGGAAACGGACTGATTCGACCGTGTTGACATGCCCAGACTGGTCTAAATAGGGTACAGTATTCCAGCAGACAGACAGATATACTTAATAAAATACGTTCCATGAAGGGAATCGACCGCACGTCTTCCATAATATTATATACGATGGCAAAGTGCCTACTAACTACACCATAAAGTCCGGTACTGTATGTGAATGTACTGCCGCCAGCAACACACAAGAAAATCTTTAGCTCTCTTTGTCAGCACACGGCTCATATAGAAAAAAACCCCAACAACCTTGCCATTAACAGCATTTTGGGGGAAATGCAAAGAAACTGAGTGTAAACATCGCTGATCGGCGTTTTTGTGAGGGAAACGTTTAAAGACACTTTGACTCCTTTGTGTGTGACCTCAGTTCTCGTCTTTTCTGGATATTTCTTAGTCTTAGTTTGTTTTTGACGGTTAAAACATACATGTGTTTTCTTCATCACGAACGACTTGTGTTTGTGGAGCGTGATAGTCCATATTATTATGGTCCAACAGTTGGCAGCCATTTTCTCTAGGGTTTCAGAACTCCGGGGCTTTAAATAGCGAGGAGACAAGGTTTCTTTTTTTAATGTAGGTGGTCTTACTCGGCTCCTGTCGACAGAATTTAGATGAGTAACGAAATTAAAATGAATAGAAGGCAGCATTAATTGAAGAGTCCACTTCAGTATTTTATAGTAACAGGTTCCACGTTGTACATATTATGTGTCTGTTGTAGAAGAACGTTTTACACACACAAAAATAATTTGTGTCTTTTGACTTAAACGTGCGTAAGATTTGTCCTAAGGTTCTTTCTTAAGGTGAACTAGGTACAGCTGAAATGAAAATTTTTGTTTGGGCTCTAAATTAAGTATACTGGGATTCCCAATAACCAGTATGGGTCAAGAAACAGAAACACACTATCCCTATATGATTTCACTGTTAATTTTTTGAATTTTTAAGATGCAAAGGGTTCGACAGACCAAAATTCGCGCAAATTGTTGGCAGGGATTCTGAAAAAGATTGAATTGATACAGCCTTGATGTTGTCACACAGAGTTTGTGTATATACAACCTGCAACGTACTAAAGATTTACTTTCCTAAGTCTCATACTTTTCTTGTAACTGCTCTTTTAGTGTCATATACGATACTTGGACAAAAAAATGATCACAAATCAGAGTTATATTGCCAATCTTTTTAACACTGACGGAAGACTTATTACACTATCACAATAATCTTTTAGTACGTTGCAAACATATTATCTAGAAACAGTCATGCAAAGTTGGATTCAGCTGCGACGAGTACTTTTAGAAATATCTCTGCCAAGGTGACCCACCCCCCTAAGAAAATCATAGTTTTTAGAAAACTTTAAAAAACACGAATTCATACCATTCTATTACCACACAATGTTAAAATACATGGCATATGTGAGCACTTTATAGATGTTTTGGACACTTGAAAATATTTTCAATCGATAAAGCAGATGTTGCTCTACTAAAATAGTCCAAAATCGAAAAATCGGTTTTGGATACCAAAATCGACTTTTTAGGCTGCCGTGGTGTACCTTAAAGCGCGTTGGATCGACATACGATGCATCAGAGTTTCCTATTAGTTGGTCTAGAGTGGCCACAGATAAAGGAATTTCCATTTTTGACCCCCTGTTCCCCATAGCGTCTTGTCGATACTCTGAAGACTCTTGCTGGTCTTTTTTGACCCCCAGGAACTCAATAATTGAAGGATGAATACCACGATTTGCTCTCTCTCTCTCTCTCTCTCTCTCTATCTATCTATCTATCTATCTATCTATCTCTCTCAATCTCTCTCTTTCTCTCTCTCTCTCTCTTTCTCTCTCTCTCTGTGTTTCTCTCTCTTTCACTCTCTTTCTATGTCTGTATATCTGTCTGTCTCTCTGACTGTCTCTCTGTCTGTCTCTCTGTCTTTCTCTCTGTGTGTCTGTCTCTCTCTCTGTATAGGTGTGTATGTGTGTGTAAGCGTGTGTTTGTGTGTTTGTGTTTATGTGTGTGTATAATATGTATGTATGTATGTATGTATGTATGTATGTATGTATGTATGTATGTATGTATATGTATGTTTGTGAAGAAAATGTTCGCGCAGTCCTTTATTATAGAATGGCACTGGGTCTACCTACTGTAACCAAACTGAGGGTACTTAGTGGTTGTCAGAGCGCCGATGGAGAGGAGGGTGAGTCTGTTTCTTCTGTTTGTTTGTGTGGGTGTTTGGAGGGTGTCACTGGTAAGTTCTATATCTTTACTTTCCATCTGCTGTTTTTGTCTGAGCGAGTTATTGGATGGTGTCACTGGTAAGTCTTGTTCTTCACCTCTCATATATCGTTTTTTTTTTGTCTCTGTGAACGATTGGAGGGTGTCACTGGTAAGTCCGGTAGCTGACCAGGAGGAACAAATATTCCCGTCCACCTACGAAGACAGCCCCTGGAGTCCAACTGTACGCCGATCGAGCAAGGACTAATAACCTGTAAACTGCCGTCATCCGTCGTGTGTTCTCATTTTTTATGAGACTGGAGAAGATAGCTCATGAACTACCAGAACTATTATTGTAAAAAAAAACAACAACCCTATCTTTATTGTTATAATATAGGACATGAACTATCAGATCTATTATTGTAAAAGACCCCACCTATCTAGAGCTCGTGATCTATCAGAAAAGTTATTGTAAAAGACTCCTCTTATCTATAGTTCATGAATTATCAGAGCTATAACTGTAAAAGACTCCTGCCTCTTATCTATATTGCTATTATACAGCCCATGAACTATCAGAACAATCATAATACATGCTGTAACAGATCCCTCCTATTTATGTTGCCGCAATCTAGCCCATGAACTATCAGAATTGTTATTGTCAAAGACCCCTCTTATCTATAGCCCAAGAACTATCAAAACTTATATTGTAAAAGACCCCGCCTCCTATGTTGCTATAATACAGCTCATAAAGTATCAGAACAATTATAACATTGTAAAACACCCCTCCTATCTATGTTGCTATAATATAGCTCATGAACTATCAGAACTATTGTCGTAAAAGACCTGTCCTATCTATTATAGCCCATGAACTATCAGAACAGTTATTGTCAGTCAAAGACCTGTCCTATCTATAGCTCACGAACTATCACAACTGTTATTGTAAAAGTCCCGTCTCGTCCCGCGCCAAAAGAGACGAGAGAGACCGAGAGCCAAGCCGGCAAATTGCGAAACGCGCGGACTCTCCGCGGGCAGAATGCAGTGTTTGGCGGTTACACCGGCGGCCGACGTGAGTGAGGCCCGCACGCGCCAAACCGGCCAGTTGCTGGTTGTTCATTAGACACCGGCTCTTGTCGCGGTCCTGGTCTGTACCCGCGTGTTCTAGTTTCCCGGGGGGACGGGACGGGTGGTTCTATCTCTAACTGGTACAGTGCGCCGGTATCAACGTAGCACTGTGTGTGTGTCTGTGTGTGCGTGCAGTAGGTATCATCTAGTTGTTGTCTCCAGGAGTGTGTGAGTGACCTCTCGTTGGGAGGAGGCAAACCTACGTCATCATAGACAGAGTCACCGCAGAATGCTATAGGTTCTGTCAATGCTAGATAGTGGACCACAATGCTCTGGACCGTAATAACAGCTTTTGTGTGGAGCATAATTCCCCAAACTCAAAAGTCCAAAAAATACTAAATAACAACTCTTTCGGGGTTTTGAATATTCTTAAGAATATACTGAGAACATAGTATTCTCTACTGTAGATAAAATATATTCACTGTTAAAGATAATTATCATTATCTCGATTTCTTCCAGGAATAAGAACACAACGACGCTTTAGAATATGTGTCTTCCGTAAGTAAATGTCACACACACGCAGGCTGTCTTTCACAAGCGACTGAAGGACTGCTGAAAATATACACATACACTTAAGAGGAAACATTTCGTATTCCTAAGCAATCCCCCCAAAGTGGTATGCCGTCTCCGTTTATGTTTCCCTCGGGCAGCATTTATTATTGCGTGAACCAATACCACCGATAGTGACACTGAGGGTTGGAGTTGGAGAAAAGTTGTTGCCTCTGTGAAGAAAAGAAGAAACGATCGGCTTTGACCTGTGTTTGACTTCCTGTGGACGTACTGGAATACTTACGGCAAAGGCTCCGAGTTTGTGTCTGGTGGCTAGAGTGAGTGGAGTCCTGTGTCGGTCGGAAAGGATGGCTCAACCATTTCTCCACGTCTGTTTCTGCTTCATTCTCACCTTGGCTTACACACAGCACATCCCCATTGGTGAGTTGAGTACTGGGTAGAGTGGGGTGATTGTGTTAGAGTGTGTTGGTGTGTTTCTCACGTTGTGCTATACTGTTTCAGGCGGGAATGTAAGTAATTGTGAGTGGCAGTGGTTTAGTTTGAATGTGTTTATGTGTGTGTGTGTGTGTGTGTGTGTGTGTGT
>NW_004797347.1:1764254-1766328 GCF_000002075.1 Aplysia californica
AGACAGAGAGAGAGAGAGAGAGAGAGATGAGTGTGTGGTTGTGTGTGTGTGCCTGTCTGTGTATGTGTATGTGTGCGTGTGTGAGTGTGAGTATGTGTGTGTGTGTGAGTGTGTGTGTGTGTGTGTGTGTGTGTGTGTGTGTGTGTGTGTGCGCGCGTGTGTGTGCATGTGGCCGAGAGTGATTTCTGTCACAATTGTGTGGATATTTAATCTGGTGGGTGGTTGGCGGGTGCTCTGTTATGGTTTGATTCAGCCTTCATATCCAACATCTATCATCCTCATGTCTTTTCCTTCTTTAACTTATTATATTCTGTTTCTGTCTAGTAGCAACACCTCAAGTCTTCGTCACTTCTTTTTGTAGCAAGCACAACAAAACTCTTGAGAATGAAAAGGAAACATTTGTACAGTTATCCTTACCTAGTCTTGGCGAGTAAAAACATCGTGAATGTGAATGGCATAGTTTGGATGTGTGCTTGTATTGTGCATATTGTGTTTAAGAGCATGCGTGAGAGTGAGAGGTCGAAAGAAAAAAAAGGGGGGAGGTGATGCGTGGAAGGGCGGTTGCGGGTGACAATAATTGCGTGTATGATGAACGTGTGTGCATGTGTCTCTGTGGAAGTTAGAGTATCAGCAAGTTATGGGCTGTGGGAATACCCATGTCTTCAAGAGTTTGTTTTTTATGTTCCTATCAGTATGTGTAATTCTCAGTACACTTATGCCCAAACTAATCGTGTTTTGGTAGTTTAGTTTTTGTATACTTTTGGTGTTTTATTCTTTTTAAAAAAATCAAACTGTTGTTCTTTGCTCTGTTATGTCCCTGACGCTGCTTAGTGTTCGAAAATGTATTGTTCTCAACTAACGACTCCCCCCCCCCACCCCGCTCCCCCCCTCTCCCCTCAATCTTTGGCATTCTCTCCCCTTACCTCGTACTATAAACCCCCATTATAATCGGCAGTTTTTAAGCACATGGGGGCTATCCCCCAAAAATGCTGTTTAGAGAAAATCGAAGGTAAAGTTTTTATCCCTTGTTCAGTTTCTTTAAAATACAAGGAGAGTTTTCTCTATAAGCATAGAAATATACTCAATAATGAAACCAAACTTCTCCTATAGGTAGGGCAATGCCCACTTTTGGTGCAGGTCAAGATTTCTGAAAACCCTGAAATCTGGGTTAGCCTGCTTATCCTTAAAAGCGACCAATTATCCTCTTAACAGATATTATTATGTACAGTTGGACATACTGGTGGGTAAACAGAACGATAAAAGACAGAAGTGAAAGATCTAATTAGTAATTGTTTCTTGTTGATGTCGCACTATCGGCCTATTTGTTATGACATTTGGCTATCGAGGGTAGTTGGCGGGTGCTGTGCTATGGTTTAATTTCCTTCTTTCCTAACAAACATCTATCACCGCTTCCTCTCCTCTTTCTTTTCAGTGCATGTTTTTTTTTTGTTCCGTGTCCTGATTTTTGAGCCCACATATGTAGGTCACGTAAGAAATGTCCAGACTTGGTGCACATTTTTATGTTTTCTGGAAAAACGAAACAAGAAAAAAGGGAATTGTTTAGTCGGTGATAATGATGCTGATGATCATGTTAGATACTCTCTTGTAAACCTCTAATCTTCGACACTGATATGACCTATTCGTGTTGCGAGTACCGTAAAACGCAAAACTTTTATAGAAACTTAACTAAGCTTGCCTCGCGATACCGTAACTAGATGGGTATCGGTCCTCTATGTTGAAACACAATTATTGTTCTTCACCTTTGCCTAAAAAGAAAACAAGTAAACGAAACTACCAAACTGTACCCGAAAACAAACCCACCGAAACAAATGCCTAACGGTAATATCATGACTATTTTTATTCGAAAATATCCCAGAAAAGCTGTAAGAAATAGAAAAATGTGAGCCTTTGGAAAATGAATCTTAGATCAGGAATATTGTCATTCGTTTCTACATCAGCAAATTACTTTATTTTATTTTGTGTCTGTGCATTGACATCATCATCATTATTCTTCTTCTTCCTCTTCTTCTTCTTCTTCTTCTTCTTCTTCTTCTTCTTCTTCTTCTTCTTCTTC
>NW_004797347.1:1767054-1768797 GCF_000002075.1 Aplysia californica
AGAGAGAGAGAGAGAGAAAGAGAGAAAAAAAGAGAGGGGTGCACACAAAGATAGATAGATATAGAGAGAGGTAAAGAGAAAACCGAGAAAAAAGAATTGTGGGGTAAGCATAATATGATCAGATTCCCCTGATGAATAATGCAAACTGTCCCTCTGTATGATCACCCTTACCACGACCAACCTGTCAGGGTGGACAGATCAAACCAGACAATTTCACCTAGCAACAAAAAAAAAAAAGCAACTGCACCCATAGTGTTTTGTTTTGTTTGTGTGAGGTAAGGAGTAAGAGAGCTAAACACTAGAGTAACAAGCAGAGGGAATGAACAATTGAGGCAATTCGAATATTCTTATGTCATAGCTATTGTGAAGTTGGACAGATCGAACCAGACAATTTGTCCTAGGTAAAAAAAAGCAACTGCGGTCATAGTGTTTTGTTTGTGTGAGGTAAGGAGTAAGAGGGCGAAACCCTAGAGTAACAGGCAGAGGGAATGAACAACTGAGGCAATTTGAATATTATTTTGACATAACCATTTGAACGGTTGCGGTTCCATCCCATTTTGACAGTTGTACAAATTTGAGAATGAAATGGCATGGGTACAGTTAGGCCTATTGATAGGCAAATAATAATAATAACAAAAATATTAACAATGATAACAATAATAATAATAATAATAATAATAATAATAATAAATAATAATAATAATAATAATAAAAAAATAAAAATAATAATAATGATAATAAAAATAACAATAATAATTTCAATCTTAATAATAATGATAACAATATTTCTACGGGGGTTGGAGAGAGGGTGGAAGATAGGGGGCCATTAGTTTACGAAGATGTTAGTCATCTCTGTTGGTATTTCTTGACCAACAAGGCAATTTTCTTGTTCAAGGTGGATATATCAAAGTAGTTTTGAAGACTAGAACTATTTCTTTAGCGTTCTGAAAGGCGATCTTAAAGCTATGTGATTGAAAAGGAATGTCACTTTATTTTCTACTGTTCAAATTTTATCAATCAAAGGAAATTGTCCATCCCTCCAAGCCTGACTCGCCCAGTTAAAGAAAAATGCAATATTTTTACCCATGATAAAAGATATGTGCGCGGCTTGTACCTTTTCATTAAGGAAACCTTTTAAAACAGATTAATGGCTGTTTTATCTGATGTGATGTAGTCAAATGGCCTTAAATAAACGTATTTACTTTAAAAAATTTGCGAGATATAGCTTTGCCTGGGTGGTAAACATAGAGGCAGTACATTGCACTACTACTACTTCTCTTTCTGAGAACGTGGGTGGTTAGCGGGTGCTCTGGTGTGGTTGGCTTCTCCTTTCCAATCAAACATCTGTCGTCCTTATCTCCCCTTCTTCCTTTTTATGTTTGTTACTCTCTTGTAACCCATCTAATCTTCGGGCGCTCATATGACCTTATGCAGTTGCGAGCGCTGTAAAACCTCCATTAAAATTAAACTAAATCTTTGAGAGTCAAATATACTGGCAAAAGACAGTGAGGCAGATTGTTTGAACGTCACGTGGGAAGTTGGTGACTGAGGCAGCGAGACACAGAGACTTAGAAAGATCGCAGCGAAGAGTTAGACAAGAGAGAGAAAGAGAAATAGGGAAAGAAGGCGGAGAGAAAGAGAGAGACAGGTAGAGAGAAAGAGAGAGAGAGAGAGAGAGAGAGAGAGAGAGAAAGAGAGAGAGAGAAATTGTGTGTATGTCTGTGTGCTTGTGTGTGTGTGTGT
>NW_004797347.1:1769502-1770784 GCF_000002075.1 Aplysia californica
CACACACACACAACACACACACACACACGAATAATCAAAGGATGGAAAAAAAAACCTCGTGTTATTCTAACACACAGACACACACACATACGCACACACACACACACACACACACACACACACACACACACACACACACACGCACGAATAGTCTAAGGATGGAAAAAAACCTCGTGTTATGCAAACACAGAAACACAGAAACGCATATACACAGAATGGACAACTCAGCAGGGAGTCTATCTAACTCTACTGGGGGTCGTAACATCTACCCTCACTTTGTTCCTTCATTGCTCCTCCCGGGAACATTGAATATTGATAACCGATAATTATGTATTTATGTGTGTGGCATCGTGGTGAAATCAATCTCTCGTCAAAATAATGAAATTCAAGTAACCGACTTTTTTCTTGCCAGTTTGGTAATGTTATTTACGGAATGTATTTTGGCTCATGACTGTTTATATTCAGTTAAAACGTTAAGTGTGTATATGGATTTTACTGGGAAAAGTAGATCAAACCCATTTAAAAAATGCAAATTTGCAATTTCCAAAACTATCAAGCTTTAGAAGAGATCTTTTTCTTGCTGATTTTTATTCTGACACCAGGTGACCCCCACATCATTTGCAGATTATATTGACCCCTGTTCAAGATAGATGCTTTTTTTTTGGGGGGGGGGAGGGGAGGGCGGGGAAAGGGGATGATTTTTTCATTGATGCAGAAAGTACGACCAGGCTTTGAGATGATCTAAAAGGTTCCATAACAATAATAATAATTATATAGTATGATAAAGCAATTGAAGAGTGCCTGATTCCACCGTGTTACTACACATTTGGTAAAACTTTGTACATGTAAGGATGGACATGTACCCACTTGTATTGGTATAAATGCATGCATGTATGATTGTGTTTGTCTGTGTTTTTGTTTTGTTTTGTTTTGGGTTTTTTGGGTTTTTTAGGGGGGTGGTGGTGGTGGTAAGTGTTTTACAGCGCTCGCAACTGCATAAGGTCATGAGTGCGCGGGACACACAAAACATTTTCGGTTGGTAGGAAATATCGAAATTTGTCCGGGTGGCGACGGAAGCCTACTCTTATCGATATTGGACCACCGAGGGATTATTAACGTGCACAACTTGCACGCGGGACTTTCGAGATTTTTCACCCTTGTCCGAGAAGAGTAGGTGTAGATCTTAGATAGATAGATAGATATATAGATAAATAGATAGATAGATAGAGAGAGAGATAGAGAGAGAGAGAGAGAGAGAGAGAGAGAGAGAGAGAGAGAGATG
>NW_004797347.1:1774796-1776547 GCF_000002075.1 Aplysia californica
ATTGATTGAGTGCAGGGATATGGAATAATCGCTTTATCTTCTCAAACTAGGATTTAACAGCCGTTTGCGCACAATTAAAGCCACTTTACTTCTGGGTAATCAATAATTATTATTTCACAACGGCCATTTCCTGTGATGGATCGTTCTCTCAATTCGAAACACAAACACCTTGAATGATCTGCGATGTTCTGTGGGGGAAGAAATGTGCATTGCAATATTATCAAAAACAACAGCAACAAAAACAACAACACCAAAAACAACAGCAAAAACTAAAACAACAAAAACTTAGAGCGCTCTCTAATGACGACCGCGTCCTTTTTGTCGGTGTTTATAACCGACTCGATGCAGCCTTAATAATCTTTTAATTATGAAGCCGGGATAAACTCCGCTTTGGAGACACGACAAGGATGAAGTAATGATAAAGCCGAGCGGACAAAAATTCTGATGGGATATTCACACAGCTCTCAGTTTGATGAAATCCTCATTTCCTGCCGGAAACTCTTTCCGATTGAGGAGGTGTGTGGGTGGGTGGGTAGATGTGGGTAGGGGTGGGTGTGTAGATGTTGCTAGGGAGTGGGGGGGGGTGGTGGAGGAGGATTTTTTTTTCTTGTCAAGAGGTCTTGTGGATACAGCTCAAAGTTTTGCACCAGACAGCAAGATTGACTTCTCTTTTTCTCAGGATCGAAAAAACAAAACAAATCAAAATCTAGACGTCAAGCAGAGCTACTGATGTGGAAATAAGTTTTTGCTTTTTTATGATCTCATTTAGTGTGTGTGGGTGCAGTGGAATTTTAAAAAATTAATGTTGCAACCAATTATTTCGTGTTGAACTTGTTTCTTTTCTTTACATTAGTAAATAGTGAATGGCTATGATTTATGTGACCCACTTTCCTACAACGAATTCTGTTAATAAAGAAATATAAATCTAATTATTGTTAAAAATATTGATATCTATTTTTTTTAATGTCCATTAGAACAAAACCGAGTGCCGTGAGAAAAAACACAATAGACCTATCTAAGGGGTCATCTCACGTGAACTCAGCTCCCATGAACGGTTAGGTCGTTCAGCGTGAGTACCTAGACTCTCGAGAGACCTGGAGACTCATTGATTGGTATTCAACCCCCCCCCCCAGTAATTTGCAGATGTTCAGCACTGTCCCTGGAATTTTTTTTTAGTTGACCAGTTTCTCTTTGTGTCGTCGAATGTCTCAAAATAAAATGTAAAACATTTTGCTTATTCTGCATGCAGTATGTTCGTGTTTTAGGGCCTGTGAATGGCTGCTTGCACTGTATGCTTCCGAAGAAGTTGAGGTATGTTTCAGAATACTCTCAGGTCTGCAGCTGGGGTAATAGTTTAGATTGTTAAGAGCATAGAGCTTGCTGTTGAGCGTGAGTTTGCGCTATACAAATGTTATCTATTATCTATTATTTAACTTGATTCTGGATTTCTAAATCTTTACCATGTTATTGTTTGAGCAGATCCACCCTCCTTCTTCCTCAAATGAGCATTGTGAATGAGGAAAGAAAAGTATTTCATGATAATATAATGTCAGGTTGTTGTTGTTGTTTTTGTTGTTGTTGTTGTTGTTGTTGTTGTTGCTGTTGTTATAATATCATAGTGTAAAGCGCATAGAGTTGGCTGTCGTGTGGCAGTATGGGCTCTACTAAATGTTATTTAATGTTAGTAGTATTATTACTATTATTATCATTAATACTATTATTATTGTTGTTGTTGTTGTTGTTGTTATTTC
>NW_004797347.1:1776745-1778520 GCF_000002075.1 Aplysia californica
CCCTCACTGGCCATACAAGTCAGTCGATATGAGTATCGCGGTCCCCCAAGACACAGGGAATCTCATAGATCCTAATCAAGGAAGAGAACAATTCCCCAAATTAGAAGTAAGGGTAGATGATAGTGTGCTGACCTGCTCTTGGGGTCTCGTGTGAGCCCGGCTATCTTTGCTCTAATACATGTGTTCATTGTAATGTAGATTATTTCAGACAAAAGGAAACACAACTTTGCTGAACAAGAAAATTGTTAGTTGGTTACAAATTTTGGGCAGCAGGATGACATTTAATGTAAGTGCTTGTGTGCGTGTGTGTGTGTAAGGGCGTTTGTGTGTTTTTGTGAGTGTGTGTGTGTGTGTGTGTGTGTGTGTGTGTGTGTGTGTGTGACTGTATTGGAATGGGGGTGGGGTGGGTGGAGGGCGGTGGACATAATTATATGTCCATCTTGCATGCTCTATTCATTGCTCAGCGACACCGCACTTCCCTGGTCGACACACAGTGTGTCAGTCTGTTACGCTCCAAAACGCAGCCCTTAACACATCTGTACTCTTCTTTTTGTTTTAGTTAAGTTTTACGGCGCTCACAACTGCATAAGGTCATAATATCATTATGAGTGCCGGTACTCCCCGTGTTAAAGGCCAAATGTGCAACATTCAATAAGGTGTGTCGAGGGTATTTAAATAGACCAGCCCAGGGGGAAGGTAGGTAGAAGGGCTACAATTTGTAGACAGACAGTGTTTGTTCTTACAGCCCCATCGACACAATGTAAGTAAGAAAGTAAGTAGGTAAGTAAGTAAGTAAGTAAGTAAGTAAGTAAGTAAGTAAGTAAGTAAGTAAGTAAGTTTATTCAGTGTTTAGGGCAATTGGCCCACACCACATAATATTAAGCACTAATTTGATAAATTTAAACAACGAATAAGCACAGGTTGCATGTAGTTTATTTTGGAGGCAGTTTTCGAGCCTATCTGTCAGGGCCAACACGGGCTACAACATCCCAGCCGAGAGACCGAGATCGCCCCTCCCCCCTCGAAAAGAAATTTTAAAATGGCATGTCTCCCACTTTGGAATCTAACTCTGGTCTTCTGCGTGCGACAATGAAGCGTGTAACCGATACACCAGAGATGATGATCTATTTTTCCTGCAATAATTGACAGCTGAAAGTTTCAGTGGGGATGCGTGTGTTGAACCGGACGTAACGAGACCTTGGCGATTTCCGATCGAGTTAAAAATCAGGTTAATCGGTTAATTGGCAAAAAGAATCCCTAATAAAAGAACAAGCGATCCGTTTCACTTAACTGTTCTTAATTACTAGCGTTCAGAGGCCGTCACTTATAATTCTTTCGACATTAATTTTATTTTTGAGCTGAAGTCGTTTTCATAATGATCACCCCTCCCCCTCTCAACCCCCCCCCACTCCCCCCCTCCCCCTCTATCTATCTATCTCTCTCTCTCTCTCTCTCTCTCTCTCTCTCTCTCTCTCTCTTTCTCCCCCCAACCACAAACCACCCCTTATATTTCTGAGAAAAAAAACCCACCCATGTATGACTTTTTTCCTCAGAATTAGTTGGTCTTAATTGTTTTATTTTATTCTACTTCATTTAGTTTTTTATTGCTGTATTTTGTTTACGTTTGATACAACCGTACATCCATGCAATATCCAATTAACGATAAAAAGAACACTTAGCCTGATCAGTTCAACTCCCTTAGAGTCCAAATCAAATTCAAACACAAAACAAACTTTCAAAAATCGAATAACAACAGGCTAACAGATGTCCCCCCT
>NW_004797347.1:1780056-1784044 GCF_000002075.1 Aplysia californica
ACACACACACACACAAACACACGCTCAGAAACATGCACAAACACACACACATACACACACACACACACACACACACACACAAACATACACACACACACATGCCCTAACACGCCCACACACAGACCTCCCCTACCACCCACGCCCTTTTCGCTCACTTCCCCCTCCCGGCTCTAACTACCCATCATAACGCCGCGCGTTGTTAAACACAAGTGCTGTGACTGCGGGAGCAGGTCGTAAACCCGTCTGGAATTGAGGTCTCCGCATTGTGGAAGGTTATACTGGCTGCCCATTTTCAGAATCGGGTCGTCGTCGGATCGGGTCGTGGCGTGTCGATTATATGAGGTATGCCATTTGGGGGATCGGGTTGGGGCGGGGCGGTTTGCTAGCCAGATTGAGGGCGCAAAGCGGTTATGGTGGCACAAACCGATCACGCCCGACTTTTCGCCTCAAAAATAAATGCGTTTATTTTCATTTGACGGGTCGCGCGATTAGACCCGACCCAACTCGATTCCATCCGCAATGGGCACCCGGTACTAGCAAACAGAAACCCTGAATCGCTAAGTGGTTTAGAGTTTATAACTAAAGTCATAAACCCAAGCAAAGTCATGTTGTCCATGATAGTCAAACTCTGAATGTCTTTTGCACGGATAACTAATTTGTGAGGCAGCGTGGTGGAATCAGGCTCTCGTCAATTAGAGAAATTGGTACTATCTTAAAGCTTGTTCGCTTGTCTTTATTTGGATGAAAAAAAATCTGTTCATCTTAAATACAAGTCGAGATATTTGAGAATGAAGGAGGTTGGGGTCACCTGTTTTCTTTCAGAGGTAAAATTAGTGAGAAAATGGCTGAAAAAGATAAGTTATTTTCTTTGCTTAAGAGTCCGTGTTTACTGAAAATGTATATCTGTTGTGCTTTTAATCAACGTTTTTCAGTAAAATTCACACAGAAATGAGTTCTTTTATGGCCATAAAAGGTGATGAGCCCAAAAACAAAAAATTTGATAAAAATTCACAAACCTGCGAAAAATGCAAGTATTTTCACTTTGATTATTTTGACGAGAGCCTGATTCCACCACACTGCCTCACATTTCTTCTCAGTTTAGAGCGGGGTTTTAGGGACATTAATTATGGTGCTGAAAAATTGAATGGCATAATTTGGCTATATCCAAACACTATTGTACTAAGAGTGAATGGTTGATTCGGTTCCTACTGCGAATAGACATTTTCCTTGCTGGCGCTCATATGACCTTATGTAGTTGCAAGCGCCGTAAAACCTCTACTAAAACCAAACAAACATCTTCCTTGCTGAGTCAGATTTGACTGGGGCGCGGGATTATTGTACTTATTTTAGTAAGGTTTTACGGCACTCGCAACTGCATAAGGTCATATGAGCGACAAGTGTGGGTGTCAACGGAGACGTCCAAACGGGGAATCAGGCTTACTCTGCTCACCTCTCTAGCCTCAAAAGCACACAGTCTGCTTTGACTATCAAGGCACCCCGGAAATAGCAGGTCACATTGTGACAAACATACAATAGACGTAGAGGAAATATGACGATAATAAGTATGAGGTAAGAAAAGGCAGCAGTTTGGATATCGTACATAAAACGTACCGTTCACAAGGGAGCCAATAATTCAATAATTATGCCGACTGCCGGATATTGCGCTTGAAGTGTTTAGAGGTTCATGAATCCCACAGACATTGGGAAATGTCGATAGCTTTTTATGTCTATCAGTAACAGCCTCAACAAATCTTCGTTGCCCATTAGCGCATTCCTCGTCGTGAGAAAAATAATATGACACGGACTCGTAGACTAAATGTCTTCTGATTGGCAGTTCTCATTCGACAGCCAGGAGCAATTTTGAAGTGCTTCCCTGAAAAAACAAATGTGTTTCATTTTGAAGATCACAATGACATTTAGATAAATTCAGTCCAACTGTGTATGACTTATGACCACTTAAGACGACACTAGGCCGTTGTAAAAGATTGACCTTATTGTGTTGCAAATGCCGTAAAACACTTACAAAAACTAAGAGGTGTTTGAAGGAATGATAGAGCCAGGGGAAGACAAAGAGTAACTGGGACGAACAACATAAAAACGTTGACTTTCCTGGGTATGGCAGAATGTGCAACGGCAGCTGACGACCGTGAAGGATGGAGAGTCGTTACATATCAACCTCTGAGGCAGAGATGGCATCTCCAGGTATCCAGGTGTCAGAATGGGAGCATTTATCCGACATTGAAGAATAATGATCTGGCTGACGCCGACAGAATCAACTAAAACTTGGTACAATGCGCACGGGCCATAATTTTGCTGTCTGTCGCGGTTCTCCGCCAACGGACCTTGTGATATTGACGTCGTTAGGTACACACGGTGCAACTAGGGACATTAACCCTAATCTAACGGGGAGACATTATTACCCTATCCCAATTGGGGAATGTCCTAAACCTAACAAAACCGGGGTAATATCCTAAACCTAACCTAACGGGGAATATCCTAAACCTAACCTAACCGGGGAATATCTTAAACTTCCAACCGGGGAAAACCCTACCCTAACGCATCCAGTAAAAACATGCCAACGGGTAACAAGAACGGACCATGCTCTCTCGACAGACCAGTAAGACATTTCAACAACCTAGATTCCTGCTTTCCAAAAAGTCATTCTCTTGGGTCTTTTTTTGCGCTTAACATTCATTTTCATTTTACTTCAATTTTGTTTCAATTCTTTTCCTCTGAAAAAAGGGGGGAAGGGGGGGGGGTAGAGCTATGTTTCGGGCTTTTAAAAAATCTAGAGTGGAAGGAATTTTGTTGATTTTCAGCGAGCTGTTCGAGGGCGCCACTTGTAGGTCCTAGTTCTATTTCTTATTTGCTCTTCTTTCTTTATGTCTCGTTGTCTCTATACCCAAACGTCTGACTTTCATTTCAAATAGGCCCTAGTTTACACTGAAAGAAAAAAACAAAAACGAAAACGAAACAGGAAACTGCTAAATGGCATGTAGGGTCTCCATGTTTGCTGAGACTCCTTTTGAAATTGCAAGCTTTTATCATACGGTGCCGGTGAAAGAACGACTGTTTGAAAAAACTCCGTGACCGTCTGCACCCAATAGTTCTGGGTTCGCTACGATGATAATATGATTGAAAACTACTCATCTTATAATTTCTCTGTTGGTTTTTTGTTTTGTTTTTTTGGTTGTTTTTTTTTTTTTACTCTTCTATTCTATTGCTTGTCAGTGTATAGAATATTAATCTTCATTTCTTAAGTTAGGTTCATTTGTGAGGCAGCGTGGTGGAATCAGGCTCTCGTCAATTTTTGGGCATGTAGAGTTATTGGTATCATCTTAAAGCTTGATCACTTGTTTTTATTTGGATGAAAGAAATATCCATTTACCTTGAATACAAGTTGAGCTATTTGCGAAAGAAGGAGGTGGGGGTCACTTGTTTTCAGAAGTAAAATTAATAAGAAAATGGTCGCCAAAGATTAGTTATTTCCTTAGCTTAAGAGTCCGTGGTAACTGAAAATTTACATTTTTGAGCCTTTATTCAACGTTTTTCAGAAAAATCCACACAGAAATGAGTTCGTAAATGGGCATGAAAGGTGTTGAGGCAAAAAACAAAAATTTGATAAACATTTACAAACCTGCGGAAAAATGCAAGTTTCTTCACTTTAATTATTTTGACGAGAGCCTGATTCCACCACGCTGCCTCACATTTGTTAACATGTTGCTTTTTACTCGAGAAGAAAGAAAGGTCACCAATTTGCTTGTACTGTGTGATTGTTTTTCTGTGTGTGTGTGTTTTAATAATGTCTTTTCTGTGTTCTCCATACCCACCTACCATCCTAAATAAGACACTTCAACTTTCCACTTCTAGCTTAAACACATACACTCGTACACATACACAAACACACACACACACACACACACACACACACACACACACACACACACACACACACGCACATACACTCACATCACCCTTCTGCTATTAT
>NW_004797347.1:1784242-1785478 GCF_000002075.1 Aplysia californica
CCCCCCCCCAAGTAAGAACACCGCACGCTTCCAATAGAAACTCCTTCTCTTATAAATATTTGTATTTCCCGTGTTTCGTCAAGCGTTGTGATTCTAGCTTCAGACGATATTTTCCATCAACCTGTCTCATAAACATGGTTATTTGCTTCGTCTCAAACAGTCTCAAATCTCACCAGCAAAAGATGTAGTCTCACCTTTGCTTGTTGGATAATACAATATTACTTTCATGTATATCATTAGCCAACAGATATTTAACTTCTTGCTTCAGAAAATCATGCAGTTTTACCTTTGCTCTCAGAAAAACAAACCACCCTAACCACCCCTAACCCCCCCAAAAAAAAAGAAAAGAAAAAAAAGTTTAAATCGCCATCTGTATCCAGAAAACGGTTATTTACCGCATTCTTCCGTCTTTTCTTGACCAGCCCTTCTTTTTCTTTCCACTAACCTTTGGGTCACGCCACGGTGTTTTAGAAATATTATAACCTCAAGTGTCTTGAAAGGCCAAACGTTCAAGCAGACAAACACGAAATGTGTATAATATTCCCGTACTTCAAGACGCTGTATCGTTTCCTTTCGTCTTTCTCAGACACATCTATCATTATTCGGAGTTTCCTGAAAGATTTCAGGGGACAAAGATTCGCAAGTAACCATAGACTTCTATCTGTAACATTGTTATTGTACATTCCCTATCTGCTCTAAAAAAAATTTTCTTCATTTTTAAATAAAAAGAAACCCAAAGAAACCCAAAACAACTCAGAGACACAATAATGGTCTCTTAATATAGGGCAAAAGTAAAACATATAGACAGACAGACAGAAACAAAAAGGAACAAAGAAGGTCGACCTACAAGTGACGCCCTCCAAACTCCCGTCTCCTGTTTAAGTAGCACCCTCAACATCTCGCTACCTCAGAACTACAACGTTCTATCTGTTCAGTGCTTAGTTATGAGAAATTCAAAGCCAAATTCAAGCTTTTTCTAATGCATTTCTTTGAATATCTCGATAACGACTCCGAATAACCTTACGATTTTGATAGAGGAGATAGAAGTATGTGGTTGCCGGGTGCTCTGGTGTGGTTTGCTCCTTTTTTCCTATAAGACATCTATCGCCCTTATCTCCCCTCCTTCTATTTTGCGTTTGTTACTGTCTTGTTACACCTCTAATCTTCGGCACTTATATGACCTTTTTGTGTTGCAAGTGCCTTAAAACTCATTCTAAAACTAAAAGGAGACAACAC
>NW_004797348.1:0-5800 GCF_000002075.1 Aplysia californica
TCTCCCCCCTCCCTCCCTTTTACTCCTACCCTCTCTCTCTCCCTCTCCTTCCCTCGCCATCTCCCTCTACCAGCTTCTCCTTTTGCATTTTATCCCTTTTCTCTCCACATTTTCTCATTGAATCGAACACCTTCCCCCCTCCCAGGTCCCCAACAATCTGGCCGATGGATACCCCACCCATAGAAGCGACTCAGTTTTTGTGAAGGATGGGGACCGCTACACAATCACAGCTTACTTCGTGGATCCCTGTAAGTTATTCTTACTCTCTGCAACGCATCACTGTTCACTTTTGTCTGTTTGTGTAAAAAAAATATATATATAATTCATTCATTAATTTACCTGTGCCCACGAAACTTTGCACGGCACCTCTGCAGGCCAGTGACCAAACAAAAATATATTAATTTTTTTTGAATATCTTGATCCAGTCATTAAAAACAGCTCTTTGGGTGCCTACACAAGATTATTAAAATAAATGACATACAGTAACCTATCCTACAAATTGCTCATTTTAAGACAACGAACTCACCTTGTCCCCTTATGAATCCAATGTAAGCTTGTAGATTTTATCCGCGACTGTCTTGTGGTCTCCGAGTGAGTCTCGAAAAGTACTCACGCTGTCTTTTGAATTGTGTTTCATAGGCATACGTAATAATGTGGTGTTGAAGAAAATGTAAGTCAACTTTTTAATGCTTTGGGTGTATGTTGTTAATTTCTTATTATTTTGTAAACCCACTCTAGACTAACATCAAAGAAAACGTATCGGATCCTTAGTTTACAGTGACTTTTATGAATGGGCTTTTAGATTCTGTTGATTTTCTAACTTCCGAACCCGTATGCAAAGATCAGACTGAGAAGATTAAACAGAGTGGTTTCATTTTACCTTGTTTTAAACACTATCAGAGGAAAGTGAACAAGCTATCGTAAAGTTGAACTATTTTGCAGCAAGTCAAGTTCTAATCGTTACACAAGCTGGCCCACCATCTCAAATATTTCAAGCCCCGACAGTGTGGCCAGGTAGCTGGAAATCTTCCTTTTTAATGCTATTTTCTGAGGAGATTTTGACTCATGCAGAAATCACTAGGTTTTTATAAATTCGCAGTGGTTGGGCAGATTTTTTAAAATGAAAACTGGAATTGTTTTTTATTTAGACTACATTCCAACTTACTCCAACATTTTGAACAGTATTTTGATTTATTTTCCCCCTTGGTGCTTCGTTTGATGTCTTTGTAGGGTAGATGTTGACATGTATTTTGCTTTTTATCAGCTTTGCTTTTATAACGGTGGTTTGTTGTTCATGTTGTCCTTGTAGACGATAAGGGTAAAGGGTGGAATTTTGACTTGGGGCAAGTTGGGGCACTCGTTAAGAAAAAGAAAAGCAAAGGGGGGAAATAATATATTATTATATAGTTCTCCATACAACCCGGGGCACTGGCAATCGATGCAAAAATCACTTGTAATAAATAGTCAGCAGATACATAACTTACTTAAGGTCCGTTTTCTTCTATAAGCCATTTTCATCGTAGGCTAATGGGTGGCGTTAGTTCTATCATGATTTTGCTGGAATGATCTTTTTGCTCTAAATTCTTTCTACCATTCTTTTGCATCGCCATTCTCTTACGACTTTTATATATTATGTCCTCCATACTACACCACAGCCACTATCTGCACCACGGGTAGATCAGCGGCACAGTTCTCTTCACACGGCACGGGTACAAACCTGTACATCCAAAAGAACGATAATCCTGAGGCAAGCACAATCGTCCCCCGCCATGAGAGTGACGCAAAGAAAGCTTCTGAATGGACAGAAGGAAGTTGTTTCTTAACTATGGGTAAGTATGATTTAAGCCTAATGATTTTTATCTTACTTTATGAAACCCCTAATAAATTATAAACGCACACACATACGCACGCACGCCCCAACGCACGCACGCCCCCGCGCACGCACAGGGTCGGCTTTGAGGAGTGTTGATTTTTTTTCCCTTGGAGGTGGGGGTGGGGGTGCTAATAGGGACATTTGATTTATTAATATAATTAATTTTCGTCACAAAGAGGCTCTTACCTTTGACCGGTTGATTTTAACCTCGGGTGGACTCAGCCAAATAAAGGAGTGTTTTGTGTGTGTGTTCTTGTGTGTGTGTGTTCTTGTGTGTGTGTGTGCGTGCGTGCGTGTGTGTGTGTGTGTGTGTGTGTGTGTGTGTGTGTGTGTGTGTGGGTGTGTGTGTGCGCGCGTGTGTGCATGTGTGTGTGTATGTGTGTGTGTGTGTGTGTATGTTTGTGTGTGTGTGAGTGCTAATTTTTTATTGAAAAGGGGGGAGGGGTTAGCATAACGACCAAAATTGTCAGAATCCCTTTATGATCCAACGGACTAAAGTTGCTTTTTCAATGTTATTCCTTCTCAGAATGAGTGAGTTACATGCTGTCCTTGAGACAATCTGCAAATCTCTGGTGAAAATAAAGTTTAACCAGAGACGTTTCCAACTAACTAGTCTTAAATATTCTTTTCATACTGCTCTTCCCGCTTATTTCCAGGAAAACACTACTGGCACAGTCTGACAGAAAACAAAGACATGGACTGTAACAAAATGTTGCCTGTTTTCCTCCTCTACAATGGGGGTGAACTCAACGCTTTTGGCTGGGCCATGAAAACCAACCTAACTTCCAAACGATACGAGCACCCTGATAGTACGCAAATACCCGTAAGTTGTTATTCCAGTTGCTATGTTTGTTGCCAAGTGGAAAACTTCTGGCAAATGTCCACCATAGTAAAACAGACTAAAATACAGAAAAGACTTTTCAAACACAGGAATCTCGGGGAAAAGTAACTACAGACGTATATTACGTAAAATCCGGATAGTTTCTTCATACCAGATAAGACAACAAGACTCCTCTTCAAACTCTGCATTTTGTTGCCGTGTCATACTAAGTATAAGTATAATATGGTCCATCTACATATAAAGCAAGAATAAAGAAAGAGAACATTTGGATTCGTCTGGAAAAACGAAAAAGTCAACCGCATCATGTAGCAGGCACACCAAAAGCAATCCTTGGGGAAAAAAAGTGATATTTTCAGAGTGACATTTTACATACAGTAAGAAGCGTTGACATTACATAAAAGCCTACTAATGTTTTCTTCGCAGATTTTTTTGTAAGTGCTTTCGAAATACTCGTACAAGGACACTTCTTTTTAGGTGTAAAATTACGAACCCTTTTAAACGTCTGATGTTAAACTACTGTCTCGTAATTGACTAGCCTACAAGGTCTTTGTGAAAACAACACGGCTTCCATAAAGTAGCAATAAAAAACGCAGTCTTCGAAAATGATTTAGTGTTTCTCGTGTACACACTATAATATTATTAATATAGACCTGTAGAATTAAGCCTGACTTAACGTTTTCAAAGAAGAAAAAATCGGTTTGGGCAGGGTATGGCTACTTGCTGTGAAATCATGTTCATAGTAGGCTGGAGTGGTTTTGTTTGAATCTCCCTTATAAGGAACGATTTTAGACTAAAGTCTCATTAAATTTATTATTATGTTTCGGAAGGAAACGGACCTAGACAATGTCTCCAACCCCCGTTTCCACATTCTGGCCTGTGTGACGTTGCCACACACTAATAAGACATTAAAAAATATGTATCTATTCAAACTATGAACGACCTGTATGCTTGCCCGTGTCTTTATGGTTTGAACATTTTGGTAATCTCATGCATGAGAGTATCTATCTATCTATCTATCTATCTATCTATCTATCTATCTATCTATCTATCTATCTATCTATCTATCTATCTATCTATTTATCTAGAGAGAGAGAAAGAAAGAGAGAGAGAGAGAGAGAGAGAGACAGAGAGAGAGAGAGAGAGAGAGAGAGAGAGAGAGAGAGAGAGAGAGAGAGAGAGAGAGAGAGAGAGAGAGAGAGAGATCTATAACTGTAATTCTACAAAACACAACATGTTCAAATAAAATCTCTTAACTACTAACGGGTATACTCAATATGACATTTGTTCTTCTTTCCACAGCACTTCATGAAAACGGTACCAACGTGTCTGGCGCAAGCAAAGATTCTGTCAACTATGCACATCTTCTTAACCACCCGAGTTGGGCTTGATCTTTGCTGATTACACATGTACCCATTGCTTCTGCACACCACTGGTGCAGGAGTAGCAGTCTCTGTAAACTCTGACTCTAGTGTAGAACAAGCGATTTGTGTATACATCAAGATTGATACGGTACCATTAAAAAATAATTTTAATAGTTCTTGTGTGATTTCTCTAAAACCCCGGGAGAACTTCATATTTTCTAGTCCGCTCGAGGCTGTTCTTTCGTTTGTTACGGTAAAATTTAAGCCTCCTGACCCCAAAGATTGTATGCGTACCGGTACAAGATACCACATACGTAATGTCCTGCAAAGGACAACATCCCCTATCCACGCTCGATGGTTATACTAGCGATCAAGAGAAAGGTACAACCCTATATTTTCGATCGGTTCGCCTTTCTTGTAGAAAAATAATGATTCTTTCAACCATTCAATTGAAATATGAAGTATTCCATAGATAAATCAAAGTGAAAGGATTATTCTTCTGGAAAAAAACAACTCTTTTATGACTGAAATTTGACAATAGGGGTAAAATACAAAATTCACATATCAGTAGATCTATGCCTTGTGATCTCCAAGGTGCGTTCAACACATCAGTGGATATCCTGCACAGAAGATCACACGAGTCTTCCATCAAAAAGTTGTTTCAGGCATAGGTGAGGGCTTGCAGCAGCTGTAAAAAGGTTCTGAAACCGGGATTCAAGTCACGAGCAACACAGTTTATCTTCCCAACAGGTACTCAATTGGGTTATAAACTGGTGAAATGACAGGCTGTAAATTCATTACAGCGACGTTATTCTTGATTTTTAAGAATTTAATACCGATTGGATGGCTGATGCATTGTCATGATATAATGTTATAGGCTGATCGTTTGTGGCTTGTTTCCGTAGACTCTGTAGGTCAAAAACACCCCAAAGGTAATAATTTAAAGGGCTCAAATTTGGGGGAATGTGGGGACCATTCATTTGTAAACTTTCGGCCTATAAAACGTTCCCACTCTAGACGTTTGGGGTGTGGGCCCATCCCACTAGAACCAGACCTCATCAGCATACACTTCCTCTCCAAACTTCTCCAAAACTTTCCCAGCACGGTGAGATATCCATCTGATGTGACTGTCGTGGTTTTACCGTTCTTGTCCTGAAACCAAAACGGGACGATCACGCCCCTGTATCTGAACGTTCCTAACAAGTGAAATGTTTCGTTTTACCCAAATTTGGTTTGAAATTTTAAAAACTTGATATTGAACAAAGAAAACTACGGATTTTCTTCCCATTTACATACTTGATGTTCTCCTAGATGAAGTTTATTTGTTCCAAGTTTTGAAATTAATGCGCCAATGACCGAGTTATTGCCTTTTAAGAAGGTCCTCTCTGTTTTATCTGCACACCCTGTTTGAGCATGCAGAGCAAACGACTCCCTCCCTCAGGAAAAAATAGACAAATAAAGAAAGAAAGAAAGAAAGAAAGAAAGAAAGAAATGAAAGAATGAATGAATGAATGAATGAATGAATGAATGAATGAATGAATGAATGAATGAATGAAAGAATGAATGAATGAATGAATGAATGAATAAATAAACAAACAAATAACAAATAAATAAATAAACAAACAAATCAATCAATCAATCAATCAATCAATCAATCAATAAACGAATTAGTTGACTAATAAATAAATAAATAAATTTATTTATTAAGATGAAAAAGGAACAAAA
>NW_004797348.1:5900-7681 GCF_000002075.1 Aplysia californica
TAGATAGAGATAGATAGATAGATAGGTTGGTTGGTTGATTGGTTGGTTGGTTGGTTGGTTGGTAACTTACCCCAACTACTGAAGCATCAGGATGCTCATAACGAGTGGAACTGAAGATCAGTTAGCATGGCCCATCCAAAAGCGTTGAGTTTGCCCCCGTTGTAGAGGAGGAAAACAGGGAACAGTTCCTCACATGGCGTGTTTTCATTCACGTCGTACCAATAGTGCATTCCTAATTGTTGGATGAGAAAGAGACATTTAAATAACGTCAGCTTAATCAGGAACATGCGTGGTAACTCATAGACTAATAATATACGGTGTCTATCACGTAAGTTTACTTCTGTATTCCCACATAATCTTTTAGATCTCAAAATTATACATTACTCTTTCAAAGCTTTCAGCGTGAATTTTAATTTGAAATTAAACCATGGGTCTCCAAAACGTATTTAATTTGCCAAACCGCACTATAGTAGGCCCGTATTTCTTTGCAGTACAATACATTTGTTTATTCTGTGGAACCCCTGACTCTTGAATCGATATAAATAATTTGGCTATATTGATACTGCTTTTCAGTACCTCTTTAACTATTCTGCTTAACACTCTCAAATGTGATTTATCCCTTACCTTGAACCAGTTCCATACAATACTTTTGGTCAAATATATTTCTATAGGCCTATTTCACTAATTAACATGGTGGTTCTGGAGGGAGGAATCCGCCCTTCCATTCCAGAGCTGTTCCAGGAAGTTCGCCCCGAGTTCTACAACAGACTTGTAAAAGTTTTATTGCGTATCCTCGCATTCCTTCAGAGAACCAGTTTTCTTCTGGTGAAGGAGCATCTGCATCATTAAAGACACACTTCAAAGACAAATAAATCTTAGGACGACCCTCCAGGCCATTGCTGTTCGGATCGTCATGAACAGACCAATCACGATCCGTTCCGTTCGCCAATTACCTCCAAAACGACCCGATCTGTCTATCAATACGCTATGTTTTCATCTTCTGTCAGACACCTGTCTTGCTTGTTGTGGAATGCTGTTGCCTTTTGCAGTACTTTTTTTCTTAGATGATCTTTTCATCTAAGATGTGAATAACTTTTGTAGGCAGCAATGATGACTGCCTTAGTGCACGAAGAAAGCACCAATGCACACTGCTCTGTTGTAAAGAAATACACCATTGAACTTGTGTATGTGTGTACGTGTGTGGATAAAAGTAAACTTCGACCGCCACCAGGGCAAAATTCAAAATTCAGTCCATCCAAACTGAAAATGTTTAATGTGACCCGACCGCTCATATGACCGTATGCAGTTGCGAGCGCCGTAAAACACTTACCAAAACTAAAGCAAAAGTCCTGGGCCGTGCGCCCAACCAATACGACCTTCACTTGAGACAGTCTGGTTTGTTCGCTGTTCCTGAGATCTCCGATCCGTCAAGATTTTACTTATTTGACCAAGATCAAGGAGTGGGGGATAGTGTGGTTGGGAGGGGGGGGGTGTGATGGAAGTCAGTGAATCACGACATGGGAGGATGTGTTGGTGCAACAGTGCGAGCGTCAAGTTCTATTTTATATATTGAGGAAATTAGCACACAGTGAGAGAGTTATGGCTTCGTTTAATTGTGAAGCATGGTGATGTTGATCACTTGCCCCCCCCCACCCTCCCCTATTTTCTCAACCTTATAGTTTCAAGTGTTCTTGTAGGTGTCTTTCTCCTTCCAGTTTCGTTCACCTAGGTGCTTTCACTCAAGTTGCATGTCATCACATATTCAACCCCATACGTCACTC
>NW_004797348.1:8623-9773 GCF_000002075.1 Aplysia californica
AATTAAACTGAGCTTTTTTTTAGGGGGGGGGGGATAGTGTTTAAAGACGCTTGAAACTGAATAATATCATATGAGTGGGACACATTGGACATATTCAGTTTGGTAGGAAATAATTTTGAATTTTGTACGTACTGCCGGTGGTGGCCACTTTGAGCACTTATAGAACATGAGATAAAAACTTAAAGGTATGTACAACACATGTGTCCAAGCTGGAAGTTTCTATTGGCTTTCGTTTTTTAAATATCGTTTGATTTGGCGTATTCTTTTTTAATCGCCCTGTATTATCTTCCTAGATGTTCATATTTCCCATATTGTAAAATAAGTATCGCACTTACCCATGGAGAAGAAGCACTTTCCCTTCGTCCACTTGGTCTTTGCAAGGTCTGCCTCGTATCGGGGGACCAGCGTGCTTGCCTCGGGATTGGCTGTCTCTTGGATGTACAGGTCTGTGCCCGTGCCCTGGGCAGCGTACTGCGCCGCCGTTCTACCTCTGGTACAGATAATGCCTTCGGGGAAGAATGGACATGACGTGGTAAGATTAAGATGCAAAAACACGTCTAAGGCTTTAAGTTTATGCATACGTCTTTTTCGTGAAACGTATAGGAAGCTCATGTGTGAATGTACTGTCTAATGTAGAGACCTTCGTTCATAATTGCCAGTTGTAAAAGAACGGCTGGAATCCTAGAATGAGGTCAATTTATTTACTCAAACTCTATGTCATCTTTAACTAAATAATCGTCTGAAAAGTTGTCTGGACAAATTCTGCTTTGATTTTTTAAAGAAAAGACAAAAAACCAAAAACAACATTTGCGGAGCGTCCTTCGAGTACTATGGCAACAATAGACTCACGTTCTGACCAAACTTGAGCGTATTATTTGTACAAAAATTGTATAATGCACTTATGTCAAAGAAAAGGAACTACTTACTGGGATCCACAAAGTAAACCGTGAGGGTGTAGCGGTTTCCATCAGGCACAAAAGGTGGTCGGATCTTGGTACTGGGGTAACCATTAGCCTGATTGTTGGGGATCTGGGGAGTACGATGAGGTCACAAGGCTAGTGAGATCATTAAAATTTGCCAGTGGGCTATACCACAGTAACGGACGAAACATTTGGACTAAACTTTCTTTCAAATCACTGTATTTATATAT
>NW_004797348.1:11718-14055 GCF_000002075.1 Aplysia californica
TTATTTTACACATGACAATCAAAAAAAATCTTTCTCTATCCCTTCCCGGAGCGGGGGGGCCCCTATTATATATTTATATATATATATATATATATATATATATCTATCTATCTATCTATATATATATAGTATATATATCAGGCGCGGTTCGTCCATAGAGCATGGTTGTGCAGTGCCGATCAACATTTTTTGTGTTCTATTACGTAAAACACCCACAATAATAAAAGAAAAGAAGCCAGGGACAAACACTAGCCAAATATTATATCAAAACAAGGTCATCACTAGCGCCATACCTGTCATTTCTGTTTCTAGAGCGCCGTAAAACATCTACTATGCCATGCCAAAGTCCACGCGCTTTAGCTAAACATAATAGAATATTCAACAGTGTATCCGGACCTATAAATCGCTCTTGGGGATAACCCAAGCGTTGACGACACTCGTAGCGAGTTTGGCGGTACATTAATATTAATAAGACGGCACATCTCAAATGTGCCCCCGCCGAACAGTGCCGAAACATAGCCCACAGTAGGCAGTCTAAAAATAAACGCGATAGACCGTACGCTATTCTTTGCTAATATTATGTGAGCCCAGGAGCAATCCAGCGGAGTGCTCAAGTGAATTGTGATAGGTTCATTGTCTGCCTTGCCACTATTTTAAATGAATCTGTGACCGTGAACCTGAGGGAGGTGAACGTGACGATCCTATGAGTTGTGCCTTTGAATGGTTTTGTAGTGGAGTAGTGAAAGTTATGACTAGAGTGTTCAGTTCTAATACAGGATGAACGAAATTGATGTTTAGCTAACAAACAAATTTAGTACTAGAAATCAAACCGTCAAGTAAAAAGAACGAAAATAAAAGCACGAGGTCCTCCCTCACCAACCCAAAGATCCTAAAATTATACTCTGTCTCATTTACTATGCCCTTGACTATCTTCAGCATGCGATAGCTTAATTGTGCACGTCCACTTTTTAGCCCCACGAGCCGCATCTGATATATATATATATATATATATATATATATATATATATATATATATAGAGAGAGAGAGAGAGAGAGAGAGAGAGAGAGAGAGAGAGAGAGAGATATATAGATAGATAGATAGATAGATAGATAGATAGATAGATAGATAGATAGATAGATAGATAGATAGATATATATATATAGATATATATATATAGAGAGAGAGAGATATATATATAGATATATATATATAGATAAATTTTAAATTATAAAACATTTGAAAGCCATATTAAGAATCATATTAAATGCACTCATTTGAAAAATAAAGTACTTTATGCAAATTCTGTGACCTGTTTAGTTTCGGTGACTGACAGGAAAATTAGGTGGGGTTTTTTTTTGTGTGTGTGTGTGTGAGAGAGAGAGAGAGACAGAGAGAGAGAGAGAGAGAGAGAGAGAGAGAGAGAGAGAGAGAGAGAGAAAGAGAGAGAGAGAGAAGGAGAGAGAGGGAGGGAGAGACAGAGAGAGCGAGAGAAAGAGAGAGAGAGTGTGTGTGTGTGTGTGTATGTGTGTGTGCATTTGTTAATGTCTGTGTATGTGTGTGTATTTGAGTGTGTGCGTGTGTGTATGTGTGTGTGTGTGTGTGTGTGTGTGTGTGTGTGTGTGTGCGTGTGTGTGCGTAAGTGGTAATTGAAGTATCCTGCCAACTCCGTTTGAAATAAAAGAAGCCTATTGCTGATAACTGACAACACAGGCTTAATTCTAGGACACATTTCACTTGTTATTTACCGGATTTCGCATAATTTCTGTGAAAAACGATTGGGGTAATGGCATGAAATCAGGAATTCTTTTTTTTTTCAGACTTAATTTTTATTTTCCACCTATTTTCCAATAACTGAATACTGACTTATTGTCACTGACCATGCCATCAACTAATAAAACGTTTGTTGGAAATCTTTAAACATCACGTTGGTTTTAGAGTGCACTTGTAAGAAATAATAATGCTCACGGATGTCTGGATGCCTGCAATGTAGCCGTTGACGTCATAGAGCAACACCACTGCGTAGTCGTTGTCTTTGACGTACCGATTACCTCTCCACGCGGCGTGTCCTGTAAAACGATTTTTTAGAAACTTTTCCTTTCTCTCTTCACTCTCTCTCTCTCTCTCTCTGTCTCTGTCTCTCACTCTTTATTAACTTGAACTCCAAAATAGAAAAAGGGAATAAAGTGGTGTTTTGTATTTCGAAAGACTTAATATACGACATAGTATTGTACAAGACAGGAGGCATCAAATACTTTTAGTCAATTTTAAATCTTTTATAAAAAAGAACAGTGTTTTACGAACTTTTATCTTAAGAAAAGGGTCAGGTAAAATTGTTA
>NW_004797348.1:14155-15316 GCF_000002075.1 Aplysia californica
TGTGTGTGTGTGCGTGTGTGTGCGTAAGTGGTAATTGAAGTATCCTGCCAACTCCGTTTGAAATAAAAGAAGCCTATTGCTGATAACTGACAACACAAGCTTAATTCTAGGACACATTTCACTTGTTATTTACCGGATTTCGCATAATTTCTGTGAAAAACGATTGGGGTAATGACATGAAATCAGGAATTCTTTTTTTTTTTCAGACTTAATTTTTATTTTCCACCTATTTTCCAATAACCGAATACTGACTTATTGTCACTGACCATGCCATCAACTAATAAAACGTTTGTTGGAAATCTTTAAACATCACGTTGGTTTTAGAGTGCACTTGTAAGAAATAATAATGCTCACGGATGTCTGGATGCCTGCAATGTAGCCGTTGACGTCATAGAGCAACACCACTGCGTAGTCGTTGTCTTTGACGTACCGATTACCTCTCCACGCGGCGTGTCCTGTAAAACGATTTTTTAAAAGATTCTCCTTCTCTCTCTCTCTCTCTCTCTCTCTCTCTCTCTCTGTCTCTCTCTCTCTCTCTCTGTCTCTTCTTTCTCTCTGTCTCTCTCTCTCTCTCACACTCCCCCTCTCTCTCACGCCGTCCCTCCTAACTGTGTAAATCTGTTTCTGTGTCAATAGATATACCACTATGGCTGTGTGTTTGCCCGTTCTCTTATCCATATCTTTTTATCCCCATATGATGTCCTCCTATGTGACAACAACGACCACAACAACGACGACGACGACGACGACGACAACGATGATGATGATGATGATGATGATGATGATGATGATGATGATAAGGATGACAGCATGTCTTACTGTTGCAGCTACTGATCTTCTTGAAACCGGCCTCGACCGCATCACTGGATGTCCTGGGCATTGCATTGAAATGTTTGGGGATGTTTAGTCCCCACGTAACTGAAAAAAGAAGCAACTTCTATTTATTTATCTATCTATCTATCTATCTATCTATCTATCTATCTATCTATCTATCTATCTATCTATCTATCTATCTATCTATCATTCTATCTATCTATCTATCTATCTATCTATCTATCTATCTATTGCCTTGCATTTCTTAATATACATACTAGTTTATTCACCAATCAACCCTGGTGGCACAATTCTATATACTGTCTTCAACGCTCAGGTTTTCTGTTT
>NW_004797348.1:16213-18402 GCF_000002075.1 Aplysia californica
TTGTTTAAAGAGAGAGAGAGAGAGAGAGAGAGAGAGAGAGAGAGAAAGGCTAAAGAGAGGGGGGTAGACAAGTATATGGGTGTGATGATGTTAATGTTAAAAGTAATAATAACTATATAATAATGATTATGATAAGAATGACAACCGCCATCTGCCAACTGTCTGGGTTTAACAGTCCCTATAAAATTAAAACAAATGTAAATTTCCCCCTGCTGAACCACCCGCGGCGCACGCCACTCACACGGTGGCTGCTTGATAATCTCTTTCCCACACAGGTCTCTGCGAGTTTGGCCTATTTCTAGTCTTTGTCTCCGATTTGCTCCTGATTTGCGCTGATTATGAAAATGCAATTGTCTTTATGATTTGTTCAATATTTTATTTAGAAAGCTAAAACGAAAATTTGGGGTAGTCTGGGGAAACTTCAAAGGAACTGAGGCAAGGCAGGTCACAATTTGTCTCTCTGTCTCTACCACTGCTCATAATGGAAATCGGTGCTATCCCGTTATACATGTACTATCAGCCCCGCTGTACCGCCAACTTCATGCTCGTCCTGAGGTAGGCGGTAACTGGTTTGACTGTATCATTCAGGATGTCTAAAAAAGAGGATCCACTTAAAGGACAATAACTCAATCATCTATTCACCAATTTCAATAAAACTTCAAAGAAACAAAATTCAACCATGAGGAGATAAAGTCTTTAAACATGAAGAAAATCAATCTCAGTGTTCGAGAAATATGAAGTTTAAAAACCTCAACCACAATTGGGTAAAACGCAAAATTTTAATTCTTAAAAGCGTTCAGCTACCGGGGCGTGATTGGCACGTTCTGGTTCCTGGACAAGGGGCAATAAAACCATGACAGTGTTGACAGTCACATCAGAGGGATATCTCACCATGCTGAAGAAGTTTTGTAGAAGGTATGCAAGTATGCTTGTGTAGATTGCACTTTATTTTTTAATGTTATCAGAATCTTTCAAAATATTATTCGGTTTTCAAGATTTTCCATTTACTCTCATAATCACAATGTGCACACACACACACACACACACACACACACACACACACACACACACACACACATACATACACACACACACACACACACACAAGCACACAGACAAACACACATACAAACACACACATACACACATACACACAAACATACACACACATACAAACACACACAAACACACTCACAAACACATACACAAACACACACAAACACATATACAAACACACACTGCTTACTTTCATTGTCTCTGTTTTGTTGATGTTGATCTTCTTGTCATAGTTGTTACATTCTTCGTTTAAATTCTGGTGGTGTGGTGTTGGAGACTTCGTTCATCTTTGTGTGCCAGGCTTTGGTTATCAACGAAGAGTAATTCATTTAGGGCGTTTGGTTCTGTGTTGGCCTCTTTTGTAATTCTATCCATATATGCTATGTGATAAATAGTAGAGGTGATAGGACACTACTTTGTCTTACTCCGGCTGTTATCTCGAACCATTCTGTCCTCAGAGAAATTCGCGCCCTCAACCCGCAAGTTGCGCGCGCAACTTTTACCGTCAGTGCAACTTTTGCGCAACTTTTACCATTTTCGTGGATTCGCTAATTTTAGCCAGTTTCCCGCAAAATTTGGAAAAATAATAATAAAATGTCATTAAAAACACCGAAATCTTCTTCCACGACTAAAAATAACGACGCCAAGGGGGACAAGTCGCTCCTTTGCACTATAGGGTGCCCGCCGCCGCCCAGTGACACGGGCCGGGTCAGGTCGGGTCGGGATGATCGCCCGACTCGTCGCCTGAAAACAACGTGTTTGTTTTGTAACAACGAGTCGGGCGCGCTCGACTTGTGCCACGATAGCCGCTTTGCACCATCAATCTAGCAAGCAAACCGACCCAATAGTCTTGTTTGGACTGAAACATTTTCTTTCTAGTCTAGCTAGATCTAGATCTACAGTAAAGCAATCGTAAACACGGTCGTCTGGTTGCATTGTACTTAGCTTGCTTGGTTCCATATAGCACCAGGTAGATAGATCTAGTATAAAAATTTGTGAAAGACTTTAATCTTAGGCTAGGAGGCTAGATCTAGACATGGATCAATTCATCCAGAAATCTCCTGAAGGGTACGTTCAAATAATATCATCTTACGCCAGAAAAAAAATCTTATGCCAGGAAAAAAAAGGGGGGG
>NW_004797348.1:19631-27257 GCF_000002075.1 Aplysia californica
AGGCTATACATGAAGGCTATGTCGCTTATTAGTGGGCCAAATTTGACTATATTTCACACATATAACAAGCATAGTAAAGAGTCTTAAGATTTGCAATCAGGTTTGAGAAAAATGTTTCGTTTCCACGGATACTGTGGCCATTTGGGGTTTTGTTGACATGTCTTACGTAATGAATACCGCACTTATCGTTCATGGAAATTGATTGTGGGTTTTTTGCATGCATGTTAACAAACATTAGATCTAAAAAAAATTGTCTGTTGATTTTTTTCCTAAAAGAATTAGAAACTTTTAAATGAATTTTTTCCTGAGGTAGTATTCAAATTTGCAACAAAAAAATCCGTGAAAATCTACACCCCAGACACCACCAGCAAAAATCTATTCCATCTATCAAAAATTCAAATGAAAAATATTTAGTATTACTTCTTCTCTTCATTCTGTGAACATTTCATGAAGATCGGACGAACACTGATGGAGTTATTTAAAAAGTATAGAGAAAAACCGCGTTTTCAGAAAACGGGCGATAAAAAAAAAATATTGACTTAATGAGAAAATGGTGGTTACAAACATGCCCAATATGGACAGAAATAAGGCTTTAGGGGGTTCTTAAGCGATGAAATAGTTGTAGGAGATGCTGAAGAAGTTAAAAATGCCTACAACTCAAATTCTATAATTTTGAGCCGAATCGGGACTTTGAGGGTGTAGCCCCCAAGCAAACTTTTGCAGCACGCAAAAATACTACATCTATACTACGTGTATATAAACATTTCGATCTTTTCCAGGCATCCAGTGCAATTATTATTGGTATTAGACCTGTCAATTTTTTTTCAGTTTCAGGTGAGACAAACTGCATTATTCTGAGCAATATGGAACCAATGTTACAATTCGGAAAAGCGAACAAAGAGAGAACACCCAAAGTGGGAAAAGAGAACATCTAGATCAAAGAGGATACATTATAATAGTAACATTTGATTATTGTGAGAGCGGAAAGTGTGCATAAAGCATAAAGCGTTTTTCTGTCGCATAAAATTAAAAAGTGCGGTCATTGCTTTATTAATACCCGCATTTGTTATATGCAAACAACAAGTATGGGGTCCCTTCATTAGCTTCTCTGGAGTCTTACCTCTAAGGTTGTTCCACTTGTCCCCTGAGAAAACAGAAACGAAAAATAGAAATTACATTCAAAGAATAGACTTGCAGACAAAATATTCACCTTGCATTGTTTAATCAAACAGCGAAAACAACAGACGCTTATGATGGGTCGTATATAGGTAAAATGTCTTTGAGGGGGAAGGAGGAGGATAATGGTTTTTTAATTGTCCAGGCTAAGGCTCTTGAGAGGGGGATAAAGCATGAAAATAGTGAAAATAAGGTGCTCTTGGGGTGAAACATTACTTTACTTACCTAATATAGTATCGATTAAGGCGTGCGCGCTGACGCTGAGCATGCAAACTAAGAGCATCAATCTGAGCATCGTGGCAGCTGTCGTGTTCGAATTAAGCCAGCTTTTGGCCCATCTTATATACTATATATAGCGATCAGGGGCGGCTCGTGGGGCTAAAAGGTGGACGTGCACAATAATAATTAAGCTATCGCATGCTGAATATAGTCAAGGGCATAGATAACAAATGAGACGGTGTATAATTTTAGGATCTTTGGGTTGGTGAGGGAGGGCCTCGTATTTTATTTTCATTCTTTTTACTTGTCGCTTTGATTTCTAGTATTAAAGTTGTTTGTTAGCTAAACATCAATTTCGTTCATCATGTATTGGAACTGAACACTCAAGTGTATGTAATAACTTTCACTACTCCAGTACAAAACCATTCAAAGGCACAACTCATAGGACGGTCACGTACACCTCCCTCAGGTTCACAGTCACAGAGTCACTTAAAATAGGCTAGTGGCAAACAAACAATGAACCAATCACAATTCACTTGAGCACTCCACAGGATTTCTCCGGGGCTCACATAACATTGGCAAAGAATAGCACAGGGTCTATCGTGTTTATTTTTAGACTTCCTACTGTGGGCTTTGTTTCGGCACTATTCGGCAGGAGCACATTTGAGATGTGCCGGTTTATTAATAACAATGTACCGCTAAACTCGCTACGAGTGTCGTCATCGCTTGGGTTATCCCCCAAAGTGATTTATAGGTCAGGTTACACCGTTGAATATCCTTTTCTGTTTAGCTAAAGCACGTGGACTTTGGCATGGCATAATATATAGTAGATGTTTTACGGCGATATAGAGAAATGACAGTTATGGCGCCAGTGAGGACCTTTGTTTTGATATAATATTTGGCTAGTGTTTGTTTCTGGCTTCTTTTATTTTATTTTTGTGGGTGATTAACGTAATAGAATATTGAAAAATGTTGGGCGGCACTGCACGACCATGCTCTATGGACGAACCGCGCCTGATAGCGATCAAAACGTCATTAATTTGAGAAAAAGAGCACACATGGCTTAGAATTACTTTACATCTAGCCCTGTTCCTCCTATACTATTTCGCAACAATTCCCGCCATCCCAAGGGGAGACGATGCCATTGTGTGGTGCCAAGCTTAGTCATGGGTTGGATTTGAAATAGCACAAAAGTGCGTCCGGCTGCGCCCCCTCCTTGTCCTGCACACACGGTTTGACATCATAAAAAGTAATAATGTGCACACAATCCACGGATGCCGAAAGTGGATTACGTAAGTACAATTCGCCCTCAGTGTTGGCTGTTTTGTGCGTGTTGTTTTTTTTTGTTTTTTTGTTTTGTTTTGTTTTGGGTTGTTTTGGGTTTTGTTTTTTTGCTTTTTTGTTTTTGTTTTGTTTGTTTGGATTGGGTTTTTTGTTTTTTTGTTGCTTCATTTGCTTTGTTTTGCTTTCTTGTCCGTTACTTTTAAGATTAAACTCAAGATTGGACTGCTATTATAGCCGAACCTATATGCCCGAATGCCTGCTGTAATAGAAATTATATTTTTATTAGGTATACACTGGAAGAGATCGGACTTGACGCTTTACTACACTGACCAACAAAGTTTAACAATGGCATGATCACTGTCTTTTTTCGCAATGAAAAAAAAATGAATTAGCCCTTGTGATAACAAATACCAATCTTATTCAGAGCAGGAAATAGCAAAAATGTGAGACTTTCAAGCATTTTGTTATTCAAATATAAATCATGTAAATCCTCAATTCACAATGGCAATGGGAACAACACTAAAACGTAATTCGTGTACCTAGCTAAGTCGGAGGCAACATGGTCATGACAGAAACTTTATTTTACAGGATTGTCTGGATTGAGTTATGACTGGAAATTTTCTTTGAATGCTCGAATCGTATTCTCCCATCATTTTGGTACACTGTCGGCCTTAATACAATTCCTTGATAATTTTAATGTCTCGGTGAAATGTTCACCTTGTTCATCACTGACATCTTCAACGTTTTGAGGACATTTATCTAAATAGCTTATTAGAAAAATAACCATTACGTTGAAGTTGCAGGGGGCAAAAGGAGGAAGGGGTGGGAGCAGAAATTGGAAGCGTAAGCAGACGACAAAACATGGTTAGAGAGCAGGAAAGGAGGTGAAAGGAGTAAATTTCAGAGAAGACAATGTTTCGTCTTTGCCAGGTTTCGAACCTGGGACCTGTTGAATGAGAGGCAAAGATCTTAATTTCTAGACTACAAGAGCCCCAGCACTGCTTTAAAAAACCTTTACTCAAATTATAGTTATACTATTTAATTTTCGAGCCGATTTTCTCAGCAATATGGCCTTCAATTCAGAACCATTTCGTCATCGCTCGCAATAATTTGCTCAATCTGCGATTTTAGTCCTAATTTAGACTACAGTTATCTTCTTAAAGCTTTCCAGGATGTTTGAATGACACATTGATTTTGTAGTTTTTATCGTTACGAGCGCACTGTTACGATTACTTGACGTGACTTTACTCGCAGTCACGACAAGAACAATTTTAGTTCACTTGGTTAACTTTTTTGGTTGGTAATTTCTGTTTTGTCTTTTGTTATCTCTTCTACGACAACCTATTGATAAGAAAATTAAAACTTTAGCGTGGCCTATTGTTTTATCTAGAAAGGCCTGGACAGTGCTAAGATAATAGTATAATATTAGCCATCTTTCTTACCTTTCTCTTGCAATTCAGTGAAAATTTCAAATATATATTTAATTTGGTTTAAGACATCAGATTTTGATTTAATGATCAATTAGCTCTGAAGGTTTTCAAGACATCTTTATCAATCCAAAAGCTATGACTTTTTAAAATATTCATTAACCCTATCTGTACGTCGTGTCGTGTTTTACTATCGTATCTATACGACGTGGGGAACTCTGCGCCACCATTTTCCAAGGAGGAAATTTACTCTTTAATCCGATCCGAACACTTTGCATAGCAGTCTGTCAAAATGATTTTTGGAAAAATACTGAAAGTTTCAAAGAGATCTTCGTACTACTAGAAGTAGTCTGAGAACGTCGATGCGTTCCGCAGAGTGATCAAAAGTGTCGAAAAGCCTGCAGCGTTTGCGAAAAGTATCCGGCAGTCTGATATGCCAGAACAGGCCTGCTTAAAAAAAAAAACAAGACTCAGCTGATGCGCATAGCAATGAACAAATACACCATTTGGGCAAAATTGACGCATCTGAGTCGATACAATGGAGACTCTTCCGCTCATATAATGCCCATCTTGTAAATCTGAGCGATCAGCTCCTCCTCGACGCTGATTGGTTATAAACCTTCTTTTAGGGTTGAAACGAGCCCAGATGAAGTTCTGTTTTTGGCTTCACAAAACTTTAGAAACCACTCTACTGGTTCTCCGTCCGTAATATTATACCTCAGAATGATCCCAAACTGTGACATATAACCTGCATCAGTTCCTCTGTCAGCCTGAACAGAAAGAAAGTTAGCGGAGCGTTCGTCTCTTTTCAGTTCTTCATGGTATATTTTAAAAATACAGTCCAGCAGTTCCTTTTGTATTATTTTGGAAGTACATTTTGCAACAGTAGCGCTTTGCAGATGATCAAACAGTATCATGTCAGTGATAGGTCTCTGCGCAGTAAATCAAGAAAGATAACTCTGTTCCCCGACAAATCACCTTCTTCATGGCCGCAAAGAGCGAGTTCGTGAGTTCCACAGAACAAAGTACGCACCTTTTCTTTCTCTCCCGTTCATTATGGTATAGTGAGACGTTGCAATGCGACGACCAACGTCTAGCTGCGCTGTTGTGACTATTTGTCCGAAAGTGTGATACCAGCCAGCATTGTTGGTGTTTCGTGTCTTTAATCCTTTGTTTCACAAGGACAAGATCAGTTAAACCTTTTTTTAAACCTCTTAGCGTCCTCAGTTCAAAAGGAGCCGACAGTAGAAACAGTTACAGTGAGTGTTTTCTAACGCTGACAATAAGCCACTCCACTGTTTCGCAAAGATCCGTTTTTAAAACGCGATTGCGCCTTTTTGTTTGGTTGTATTATTTTTATATCTTTGGGTTGGTGAGGGCCTATAATATTTTTTGACTTTTTCTTGTCACTTTGGTTTAGTGAACTGAATTTTGCAAGCAAAAAAATCAACTTCATAATATCCTTCATTGGAATTGTACACCAAAGAAATGAAACTTTCACCACTACACCATTCCAAGTAAGGTTTTACAGACATTGTGACCTGTTTAAGTCATGTTGATCTCGCTCGGGTTCAGGGCCACAAATGTGGGGCTAGATATAAATGGCAAGACAATGGACCAATCGCACATCACTGTGGCCGTGAGCACTCCGGTGGATTGCTCCGAAGCTGTCATGATAGGCCAAGGCTACGGTCATTGAATTGTGTAAGGTATCGTGATCTGGTCTGGTATTACGTTATTTTTAGACTGCCTCTGTGGGCTTTGTTCGGCTGGTGCACATTGAGATTGTGCCGCCTTATTAATATTAGATCTAATTATGTACTTCGAAACTCGTTCTAAACGTCATCGTTGTTTGGGTCAGCCCATAGAGCATTTTTAAAGTTAGATTACCACTACTGAACATGCTATTTATTACTTGGGAGAAACACTAGGACTTGATATGGTCTAAGTCTACGGGCGAAAACATAGAGAACGCCGATTTCGGAGACTGACTCAGTAAGCACCGATAGGTATAAAAATTCCCTTATGATTTCAAAATGCCCCACATAGAGCTGGCAGACGACAGGCGGCTTTAAGCTCGGATCGGTGTTGTCGGCTTTATCGGAATCCCCAAACTACATTCTTATTACGCCGAAAAAGTGGGGAGGGCGTCTCGCTGTCAACTCACGACCTCAATGCTTTCTTGTCGTATCTACATTTTTTACCAGTGAAAATGAGACTTCTTCTTAAGCTCACTCTTTTGTTGTGAACTGCTTTCACTGTTATTAAAAATGGAGAAGCGACAAGAAAACACTGAGGTCGCCAACTCATGCTGTGTCGCCGTCGCCAACTCGAGTTGAGCGGTTTGCGTGACGTTACCCGACTGGACAGGGGACAATTTTAAATGGCCATTTCAGAGCTGGTGCTTCACGGTAGACAAAAACTAATTACATTTTTTAAATCAGCGTCGTCAAATAAGGGTGGCAGCCAGAAGAATTACATTTTAAGCAATATTTTAGGAATTTCGAGATTTTTTTATCCCCAAATAAATTCTTCATAAATACCAGCCGTGTTGTGGTGTAATTTTTTTCTTATACCTAGATCTAGATCTAGGCTTTAGGCTCCCTCTATGTGGCGTCAAGCAAACACCTACTGGCGCTGGCGCCTGTCCGCGTCAATCTTCAGCCGCTTAAGTTCCGGCGTTCTCTATGTTTTCGCCCTTAGACATGCTCTATGGAAAAAGAACTCAAATAGATCTGCAATAGATCAAGCGCCCAGTGCCTACTTTCATTCAATTACGAGTATGTTCCCTCGCGTTACAAGTCTCGTCACCGCATAAGGGACAACGTGACGATGTGGTACCAGATCTGGGTTACGCTAAGTAAGACACCAGAGTCACTGGTTGGAAAATTACATGGTATTGCACATCATAATCAACTTAAGCATCTTGTGAGTTATAAAGGTCATCCCAAATTCGTCAAAGATTTTGTTTTGCTTCATTTGCTTTTTTCTGCTTTCTTGTCCATTTGTTTTAGATTCTATGATTTGTAAATGTGGTGTTCGCCTCTCATTCAAGGTCACCAGTTCGAATCCAGATAGCGACGGAACATTTTCTTCTCTAAAATGTTCTCCTTTCCCGTTCCCCAGCAAAGTTCTATCGTCTGCTTTCGTCTCCATTTTCTGTCCCCACCCCCTCACCTCCTTTGCCCCCTCCTCTGGACTCTTGACTCTTTCTGCAGCCTTTCTACTGCTACTCCTTGGCTCCTTCTTACTACTGTCTTTCAGCCGCACCCCTGATCTTCTCGTAGGAAAGATCTTCACCTCACCTAGTTGCCTTCTCGAACAAGGGCGTAAAATCTCGGGAGTCCCGGGTGCGATTTGCGCATATTAAAGATCCATTGGTGGTCCAAATGCGATAACAGTAGGCTTCGGCGGCCACCCGGGCAAAATTCAAAATTTCCGTCCAATTGAAAATGTTTAATGTGTCCAGAGAGATCACGTGATCTTTTACAGTTCCGAGCGCATAAAACGCGTACCCCCC
>NW_004797348.1:27858-29628 GCF_000002075.1 Aplysia californica
AGAGACTGAGAGAGAGAGAGAGAGATAGAGAGAGAGAGATAGAGAGAGAGAGAGAGAGAGAGAGAGAGAGAGAGAGAGAGAGAGAGTTTTCAAAGCTGTATAGAAGAACAAAAGCTATTTTTCCGGATCATTTAACTTATTAGAGACACCTCTGCTATCGGTAGCCCACTAGAAGCACTAAGATGTGCCGATAACCTTGACCTAGACGCTGAAACTAATTATAGTGGTTCCTATAATTGTAGTGTCTACATTCTCTAACGTTAGATGACGTATACAAGCTGTCTACGTTCTCTAATGCTCAGTGCTTCCAAGCGTGGCTTCGAATCCCGGTCCCAGCAACTTTGGGGGTTTTCCCCCTCTCCTTCTCCTTACTGACCAACAATTTGCCGCCGGACCCCAAACCAGGACAAATAGTGTTTGGCAGGAGGAACAATCGGCAGGGGTCTGGGGGCCGCAAGAGGGCCCTGAATAAAGAAAATTTATAATTGAAGAGCTAAGATTTGGCCTCTCTAATTCTAAAATGAATTTAAAATATTAGACTCACTGACCAAGGGAAGCCACTGTTGAAATTGTACTTTTTTAACCAGGCGTAAATTAGTAAAAGGAAAAGTAGACCTATACTTAGTAGATAAAAGCTCCTCTTGGGGGCAAAACCAGAATGTGCATTCTTCACCACTACATAAGAAATTACAAAGCAACAAATTATAATTATAGGGAAAAGTGTTGGTCAGTCGAGAGGAGGAGAAGAAGAAGAAAAACAAAAACAAAAACTTCTGGGTACCCGGGATTTGAACCCACACTCATAAAGTAATTGTATCACTTCAAACGCAGACACGCTGACCATTCGGCTATCAGAACATCCAACGGCCAGAGGTAGATTAAGCTTAGCACTGTTTCAGGAAAGACAACAACATAGATCAAGATGTAGACATTTACATGCAGTTTTCTACTTCAACAACAAAGAAAGTGAGAAAGTCGGAAACATGGGGATAGGGGGGGGGCGGCGGGCATCGGATCGGCACATGAGGTTTGGAGGAAACTTTTTTTAAATGGAGGAAAATTCGAAGCACTGAACGTTAGAGAACGTAGACAGCTTGTACACATTCTCTAACATTAGAGAATGTAGACACTTCCTTCTACATGTATTATAATGGTGGGGGTTCGATTCCTGAACTAGCCCTTCTTTTTAAAAAGTCATCGTCCTGTCGGGGAAACTGACCATGAACTTGCCCTCCGTCAGTATCGATATGACTATACGAGGCCAAAAACAGTGAAATCGAACACATGTACTCGCTACACACACATTGTGTAATTAATTGTGTGGCGTAAGCCAAGGCATCGCTTGACAGTGACACCGAATTTCCTTATTTGCACATCTTCACAGCTCCAGACTAGGGCATAGACTTAGTGACCCCCCCCCCACCCCCGCACACACACAAAACATATTTTTCCGCTGCTCTCTGTATTTTTTAAGCTGAGAGCTCGAGGGTACGATTCCAAAAAGTCGTATCTAAAATTTGCTACTTTTCAGGAGACGAAAAAAACTGTTTTATTTCCAAACGGTTAGAGATACCGGTTTCATTTTTTGCATGTGAGCCTTAAAATACAGTCCACGCTCGTACTTCTAATGAGCTTGGGGCTGCCTATGCCACTTTTCCTGTAATGATGAGTTACGATAAACTGCAAGCAAACTGTAGTAACTCAAGTTACGACAGTCAGATGTTGAAGACAAAGTGTCCTATCTTGAGTTACGACTTTTTGGATTCCAAA
>NW_004797348.1:31787-34220 GCF_000002075.1 Aplysia californica
AGCCGGGGCCTTTGTGCTCCAAAAACAAACTCGGCGGAATCCAACCTTCCATTTCAGAATTGCAACACCTACAGGCCACACTGTGCCCACTTGTGGCCTGTATACAAGAAGCAAAATTCGCCCCGGCTTCAACCATAGACTTAAGAGGATTTACTGCACATCATCACATTCACACGGAGATCCAGATTGCCTCCGGTGGAACCACCACCTACACTGATAACAACACACTCCACAGACAAGAGCATCTTAGGACGACCCTCCAGGCTATTGCTGTACTGGTCACCCTGTGCAGACCAATCACGATCTGCTCAGTCTATATCCCACCAAATTATCCCCTCAAAATAACCCAACTAAATGACTTAAAGGCCCAGCTTCCAAAACCCTTTATTTTGCTAGGTGACTTTAACTTCATCGCCCACAGCCCCCTTTGGGGAGACAAACCCACAGACCAGAAAGGAAAAATAATAGAAGATTTTTCTATTCCAAAATAGCATCTGCCTCTTAAATGATAGATCCCCAACTTACAGAAACAGATTCACTTTTGGCACTTCATCCCTTGACCTCACCTTTTGTACCCCTGACCTAGTCCCTGATTTTGAGTGGTCTGTGCTGGATGACCGTACAGACCATTTCCCAATTCTTCTTTCTAAAAAAAACCAATAGCCTCCAAAACGACCCGATCTCAGAACGCTTCAACTTCAAAAGAGCACACTGGGACGAGTTCGCCCTTGAATGTTTCCCAGATTCCGAATCCCACTTTTGACCTCAACTACAAAAAAATTCCACTAAAAGCTTCTAAAAATATGCCACAAACGCATACCAAAAACAAAAACAAAACCCCAGAAGAACAAGATCTGGTTCTCTCAGGACTGTGATGATGCAGTAAAGAAAAAGAAGACAGCATGTCAAAAAAAAAGTCGACAACACCACCACAGAAAACAAGATTAATTACCTAAAAGGTCGAGCTGAGGCACGTAAATGCCTCAGGGAGAGCAAAAGACAATCGTTTAGAAAAAACATCTCCAAAATAAACAGCCAGACACCACTCAACCAAGTTTTTAAAATCGCTAAAAAAAAATTTAGGAAGACGCACAGACACCATCCGGCACATCCAGAGGCCCGATGGAACCACAGCTGAAACACAGGTAGACATCGCAAACACAATAGCTACATCTCTTGCCAACAACTAATCCCTAGCAAACTACAACTTCTTCTTCTTCTTCTTCTTCTATCCCGTGGTTGGGTCAACCGTGGGGGCACCACTGCATCTGAAAACCAGCCCTCGCCATCTATTTTTGTCTTCTGCTTTCCTGAGATTGTCACCCATCGTCTTTTCTGTCCACTCTGTAATGTTGTCCTCCCATCTCCTTCTCTGCCTTCCTCTCTTTCTCTTTCCTTGTACGGTTCCTTGCAGGACTGTTTTGGCTGTGGATCTTGTGACATGCCCATACCATTTTAGTTTTCGTCTCTTCACTGTGATCAGTAGATCTTCATATTGCCCCACTGCGTTGGTGATTCTCTTTCGTACTTCAGCATTGAAACGTGGTCTTTGTACGAGATGTCAAGGAGTCTGCGGTAACATCTCATCTCTCTAATTCTGCTGTTAGTGTCCACGACTCGCAGGTGTATAAAAATATTGAGATGACCAGTGAGCGCATTAGTCTAATTTTTTAGTTGTGCGGGATGTTTCTGTCCCTCCAAATAGGCTTCCGTATTGACAGCACAGCTGTTGTTTGCGCGATTCTAGAGAGAATTTCTGGTCTTGGGCCTTCATCTGAGACGATTGATCCAAGGTATTTGAAGCTGTTGACGGTCTCAAGTTTCTCGCCCCTGACTTTGATGTCCGCGTTGATGCCATTGGTGTTATTGGTCATTAGCTTGGTTTTCTCGGCCCTGATCTCCATGCCATAGGCTGCTGAGGTTGTGTCCAGCCACTCCACTAGTGTGGCGAGCTCCTGTTCTTCTCCTGCTAATCCATCGATGTCATCGGCAAAACGCAAGTTAGTGATTGTCCTGCCTCCAATAATGATTGTTCCATTATGATCTTCCAGAGTGTCAGTCATGATTCGTTCTAGGAAGATGTTGAAGAGAGTGGGAGAGAGCAAACACCACTGGGCGGATGAGCAGCATCAAACAGCCAACGGCCATGAGCGGAAGGGTCCCATGACGGACCCAACGGTCAGAGTGGAAGGGTTCCAAGCTGAGCTCAACTGTCAAGTGTATGCGATCGGGGGCGACCCACATCATGTTCGTGGACATCGGCCTACGGTTAAGAGCTTGGAGAGGGATGGGCACAGCCAAGCTTCTCTGCCCAAGACTCACCACATGAGAATATGAAACAGCCCAGACACTATACCGGATTGGTCGTCGCCTGGGTCACCAAACTACAACACCACCTTCCAAAACATCAAAACTAACAGAGAACAACAAAAA